>NC_068378.1:8086611-8386611 GCF_023724105.1 Carassius gibelio
AAACAAGGAAAAAACAAGGAAAAGTCATTGCATTTGGAAACAAAGATGAAGTGTTCAAGGTGAATGCATACCTTGACTCTAGGGGTCAAACAACTAAAAATCAAGTCAGGAATCTTGGTGTGATTCTGGAGACAGACCTTAGTTTCAGTAGTCATGTCAAAGCAGTAACTAAATCAGCATACTATCATTTAAAAAACACTGCAAGAATTAGATGTTTTGTTTCAAGTCAAGACTTGGAGAAACTAGTTCATGCCTTTATCACCAGCAGGGTGGACTATTGTAATGGGCTCCTCACCGGCCTTCCCAAAAAGACCATTAGACAGCTGCAGCTCATCCAGAACGCTGCTGCCAGGATTCTGACTAGAACCAGAAAATCTGAGCATATCACACCAGTCCTCAGGTCCTTACACTGGCTTCCAGTTACATTTAGGATTGATTTTAAAGTACTTTTACTCGTATATAAGTCACTAAATGACCTAGGACCAAAATATATTGCAGATATGCTCACTGAATATAAACCTAACAGAGTACTCAGATCACTAGGATCAAGTCAGTTAGAAATACCAAGGGTTCACACAAAACAAGGGGAGTCTGCCTTTAGTTACTATGCCGCCCGCAGTTGGAATCAGCTTCCAGAAGAAATCAGATGTGCTAAAACACTAGTCACATTAAAATCTAAACTCAAAACTCATCTGTTTAGCTGTGCATTTATTGAATGAGCGCTGTGCAATGTCCGAACTGATTTCACTATATTTTCACTGTTTTTTTTTGTTTTTTTTTTTATGTAAAATCATTTTCTAACTGTTTTAAATTCATTTTAAATAAGTATTTTTTTTTTATAATTTCAAAAGTTTTAAAATTGCTTGTTTTATTCTTGCTATTATTTTTCTTCATTATTATTTTAATTTATTTTATGTAAAGCACTTTGAATTACCATTGTGTACGAAATGTGCTATATAAATAAACTTGCCTTGCCTTGCCTAGTAACTTGTGCGACATACAGTATTGTTCAAAATAATAGCAGTACAATGTGACTAACCAGAATAATCAAGGTTTTTCGTATATTTTTTTATTGCTACGTGGCAAACAAGTTACCAGTAGGTTCAGTAGATTCTCAGAAAACAAATGAGACCCAGCATTCATGATATGCACGCTCTTAAGGCTGTGCAATTGGGCAATTAGTTGAATTAGTTGAAAGGGGTGTGTTCAAAAAAATAGCAGTGTGGCATTCAATCACTGAGGTCATCAATTTTGTGAAGAAACAGGTGTGAATCAGGTGGCCCCTATTTAAGGATGAAGCCAACACTTGTTGAACATGCATTTGAAAGCTGAGGAAAATGGGTCGTTCAAGACATTGTCCAGAAGAACAGCGTACTTTGATTAAAAAGTTGATTAGAGAGGGGAAAACCTATAAAGAGGTGCAAAAAATGATAGGCTGTTCAGCTAAAATGATCTCCAATGCCTTAAAATGGAGAGCAAAACCAGAGAGACGTGGAAGAAAACGGAAGACAACCATCAAAATGGATAGAAGAATAACCAGAATGGCAAAGGCTCAGCCAATGATCACCTCCAGGATGATCAAAGACAGTCTGGAGTTACCTGTAAGTACTGTGACAGTTAGAAGACGTCTGTGTGAAGCTAATCTATTTTCAAGAATCCCCCGCAAAGTCCCTCTGTTAAAAAAAAGGCATGTGCAGAAGAGGTTACAATTTGCCAAAGAACACATCAACTGGCCTAAAGAGAAATGGACAGTGTTGGGTTTAGTTACTTTGGAAAGTAGTTAGTTAGGTTACAACGTTACCATCAATTAAAAGTAATCAGTTATGATACAGCGTTACCTATTCATAAAAGTAACGCGTTAGAGTACTCATGCGTTACCAAAAATTAAAAGCCGTTTGCAGCGGCTCACACATGACAGACACAGCCCTATGGAAGGCCAAAAGGGTCAAATTCACGTGAATTTTAACGCGTCAACAACACGTTAAATACGTGTATTTCACGCGTAAACAACACGTATTTAACGCGTTAAATACGTGTTGTTTACGTGTTAAAAATCAGCGCGTACTTAACGTGTATTTAACGTGTATTTCACGTGTTAAATACACGTGAAGTACGCGTTAAAAATCAGTTTGAACGGGTCAATGTCATTGGCTGCTGAGGACTTGGGTCAAACCACTTCTGTGAGCTTAGAGGGGTGTACCATTCACAGACAGGCAACCATCATTTAACATGCTATAGATCAGCTTATTCAGCCTTATTATTTTGTCTTTTTTTGTATAGACTATAGAAATAATATAATTTAATTGCAGTTTTATGAAATATTTATTTTTTAATAAATATTAATTAACATTTTGTGGTGATAGTATAATGTTTATAAAAGTTACAGTATTTTGTAATGAAACAGGACTTTTTGTTTAGCTCTTGACTCGTCAAAATATACTATTTAAATACTGTTGCTTTCTGAGTGCCATACACAAAAATACCAACTCATAACTCCACGAATATAGCAAGGAGAGTCAAAAGTTATAGTCTGATTCTACTGTGACGATCCAAGGGGCTGTAGTATTTTATTTTGCCCAGCAGGTGTCATGGGGTAACAATTTTTGTGTCTTTAGGTTAAGTGCTGTGATGCAGGTGTGGAAAATTGATTGTGATTAACAATGCTGCTTATAAGATGCTGGCTTTCTTACCCTTTGGAGGGAAGGAGATTGGTGCTCGGTCTTTGCTGGTCTTGCTGTTTGGTGGTCAGGCGGACTTTCTCACGCTCTCCAGTCCAAGGCTTGATGTTGTGTTTTTGTATCTTTATATTTTTTTTATGTTTTACCTCAATGTGGTTATGGCTGTTTTCTGATTAAAACACATATTTGTGCAAATTTGATTATGTTGTATGGACTCTCTATTCATGTTGCTACTCCTTGATCCAAGGGGTTGTAACACTACGTTCTGTGAAAATGTTTAATAGAGCTCTCCAACTGATTCATGGGTTTAGATATTATTTACATATGAAAGATCATAATGGATTGTTTTGATTTAGGACTCATTTCAATCTGGAGAATCGGCTGTAAATAATGATATGCCATTTTTCACAATCAGAGCATGTTTCATGAAGTTATAAAGGTAAAACCATGAGAATATTGTAGCATGTGTGTATTTGGAGTTTTTTTCTTGTTTTGTTATAATTCGATGACGGATATCTTCAAATCTGAATGACAGATTATTGTATAATTGGGCTCATTTTAATCGAGAGAATTTTTAATTTTCCAATATTATTAAAATAACTAAATTACTAGTAACTACTGCTCAACTCTGACTTTCAGTAAATAAAAATATATATTTGCACATTCTCCTGCTGAGAAATAACTGACAAAATGTAAGAAAAAATATAGTGTTCAAGATAAATTATTTATATCCATCATATTTGATATTCAATATCTCAGGACATACATAAGTTTAGTTAAAGTACTGGTTTCAAATGTTTTGTGATAGTATAAGACTTAAGTTAGCATCGAGCATTAACATTTGTGTGGGGGAAATAGTTACAATGGAGGTAAGCAATCAATTCAGGTTTAAGATACAAACCATTGAAATCAATATCTGTCTTTAGAAAACAATCATCTTAGGAATCAACAGCTTTTATTGTGCTTACATTTACAGCAATCACCAAGCAAGTGGCACTTATTGAAACCTCTTTTTTTGTTCAGCAATTTTGCACTTTTTGTTCAGCGATGCACTCATCAGACAATCATTAATTAGGTACACAGGCGATGTTATAAGACATAAGCGTTTAAGACTTTCAGGATTAGAATGAGAGCTTGTACTAGGGTCAGGACAACAGAAGTACCCCCCCCCCCCCCCCCCAACACATCAATATTACCCATCATATTTTTTTTTTTATCGCTGTCCATATAAACAATATTGACTTGTAGCCTTAAAGATTAACTAACAATCTGGTCAACATAATGTATTAGAAGTACATTTCTACAAGAAAGGTAACTTACTGAAAAAGTTTTGGTGCTTAAAGTGTTTCACTGAGGTGAAATTTAAACCTAAAACATCTCAAGATACATGAAATAAAAAGAAAATCTAAATGAAGGGTTTTAAGGGCTTCAAACTGAACATATCATGGCTCAATGTCTTATGGACTATCCTCCACTGCAGTCACATGCCCCTCAGATGGACAATTCCTTCTTGATTTCTTGATCTTTGGCCTTTGCTAATCCAGCTGGCCACACTCTCTCTAGCATCAAAATCTTCCAGACTTGGCCATCTACACTGATTCTTATGGGACAGGTGAACAGTCCCTAAACAGCTTACACTTATTGGATCAGCTATTAAAATAGTTTTATATGTAATAGAAAAGTCATTATATTTTGTTAATATAATATATTTTATTAAGTTAGAAAAGCGTTTGGAGCATTTTATGTTTGTTAAATATAAGTTTTAGGTTTTTTTAAGTAATGACCAAGCTGCCAGCGGCAGACAGTGAGCCTATATGTTTGATGAATTTAGCCTTCTCAAATCATCACGACTTGCCTAAAATAAAATCTATAGATATAAAACAGTTGAAGCTTATGACAGTGTTTGTTAGACCCAGATAAATGTAAGCTATCCAATCATTTGTGAGATGCTTCAGAACAGGGAGACGGCAGCATGATCACTTGCAATTTTTTCCTTGGATATGCCATCATTTTTGCTTATAAAAGGTAAAAGTAATACATTATTCGTAACTGTACACACAATATCAACAAAACAGTTGCTCGTTCTGCCGTGTTGTCTTTAATAGGAGTACAAAAATTAACCGAAACTCAGTGAAAACATATACATATATATACATACATACATACATACATACATAAATATAGCTTTAAATAACTACTTAACAAAATAAAAAAAAATAAAAAAAAAACGCTTTCATTATAATTATAACCCATAAAGATGTACTTATCTCTAAAAACGTTTCTAATGAGGAGATGACGAGTCGGGATTGCAACTGTCATGATCCCAGTTCGGTCTCCACCTGCTGGTTCTTTCTTTTCCTTTGCGCTCACTTATCTCTACTCTCATCATCTTCAGCTGTTCCTCGTTCTCTTCCGCTCACCTGCTCTCTATCTCCTATCATTAGGCTCTCTATTTCTAGCTCTGTCTCTTTCCATTCCCTGTTATTATCCCCATCCCCCATTATTACTAACCACTTTGGATGTTTCTGACGTTTTTGTGCTTTTTCTACAGACCTCTAGTCTAGTCTAGTCGTTGGGAGAGTTTTGTATGGACTGTTTGTTGCCTGTCTTGTTCTCCCCAGTTATCTGCCGTGAGGAGTAACGAGGGGTTCCCTGCCTCACCTGTACCCTGTCTCGCTGATCACAGGCTTCCCAGACCAGCCACTTTAGGCTCCATTGTTTTGACCAGGAATTATCCCTGTACTCTGCCTTTGTTTTTTGGCCGTTGCGGCTTTGCCTTATTTCTACTAAAAGAGCATTAACTTGCCATTCGCCTCCTGGGTTCTCTCTCTCTCTGTTCCGTGACAGCAACTTCATTCTTGTGATACAGATTCAGAAAACACTAGTTTATTAGTAAATTAAAATATCTTCTTCTTAAGCCTATTATTTGAACGCAGAACTGTTCAGCAGTGCTGCTGTGGGACACAAAACACCGTCGAGCCACTCTTTACAGCCGTGGCATCAAGGTTTCCTGTTGTTTCCAATAGGGCAGCAAGTTTTTTTTTCATCGTTAATTGACGAATGTCTAAAATATAAAAGTAAGAAGAAGTCTAAACAGACTGGAGGCCCAGCCCACATCTGAACAATCGAAGCCCGGCTCGAGGGGTTCCCCTTAAATGGCTCGTTGCACCGGTGCAACCTCAGAATTTTTTTTAGTCGCACCATTGAGAAATTGTATGAGGCTTTGAATAAAGTATATTCTCCTGATTAAAAGAGCCCAAAACTATCTGTCATTTATATCTAAAGATTTTCCTCATAAATTTATAACGCACATAAAACTGCACAGAGAGCATGTAGTTTAGCCAAAAATCTATGTTAGCTGTCATGTAGGCTTTCCACTGATAACTTCATGAAAAAAGCATAGGCTATATCATAAAAAAGACAAGTCACTATTTGCAGATTAAACACAGTCGAAACTCACCATATAACATCATTTAGATCTAAATATATATTTCATAAAGATATAACACATAGAAAAAAACTTAGGTAATATATCTTAGAAAAAAAAAGAAAAAATTAGGGGTTTCAGTCCCGTGCCTCTTAACTTCACCAAACATGCATAGATCCTATGATCAGATCGAAAGATTTCGTTCATAGAGCTGTGACACATGAAAGCAGACTGGCGCACTGAGGCTGCAAAGAAAAACAGCTCGATACTTCACGTTTCGTTTTCATTCATAGCTTCAAGAATCATGCATAGATCATTATTTTCAGAAAATTATCCCAATTAAAATGAGCCCAGAGATACTGTAATCCATGGATGAGATCCAAATATATTGCTATAACACATAAAACCCAACAGGCACAGCACAACAAATAACTTTAGTTTCCCTTTGCACTTTTATTAATAACTTCATGAAACATTAGATCATGCAAAATCATATGTCATTTTTTACAAAATTCTACAGATTAAAAGGAGCTCAAATTCATCATAATTTGTTCACTTGATCTAAATATATTACTTACGATATTATCACACACATGAAATCATTCAACTGAGAAAATAACATAGGTTACGTTTCCATTCATAACTTCATGAAACATGCATAGCTCGTGGAAAGTGTTAAATTCTCTCGATTAAAATGAGCCCAATTATACAATAATCTGTCATTCAGATTTGAAGATATTCGTAATCGAATTATAACAAAACAAAACAAAAACTTTTTTTAAAAGGTTTTACCTTTATAACTTCATGAAACATGCTCTGATTGTGAAAAATGGCATATCATTATTTACAGCCGATTCTCCAGATTGAGATGAGTCCAAAATCAAAACAATCCATTATGATCTTTCATATGTAAATAATATCTAAACCCATGAATCAGTTGGAGAGCTCTATTAAACATTTTCACAGAACGTAGTGTTACAACCCCTTGGATCAAGGAGTAGCAACATGAATAGAGAGTCCATACAACATAATCAAATTTGCACAAATATGTGTTTTAATCAGAAAACAGCCATAACCACATTGAGGTAAAACATAAAAAAAATATAAAGATACAAAAACACAACATCAAGCCTTGGACTGGAGAGCGTGAGAAAGTCCGCCTGACCACCAAACAGCAAGACCAGCAAAGACCGAGCACCAATCTCCTTCCCTCCAAAGGGTAAGAAAGCCAGCATCTTATAAGCAGCATTGTTAATCACAATCAATTTTCCACACCTGCATCACAGCACTTAACCTAAAGACACAAAAAGTGTTACCCCATGACACCTGCTGGGCAAAATAAAATACTACAGCCCCTTGGATCGTCACAGTAGAATCAGACTATAACTTTTGACTCTCCTTGCTATATTCGTGGAGTTATGAGTTGGTATTTTTGTGTATGGCACTCAGAAAGCAACAGTATTTAAATAGTATATTTTGACGAGTCAAGAGCTAAACAAAAAGTCCTGTTTCATTGCAAAATACTGTAACTTTTATAAACATTATACTATCACCACAAAATGTTAATTAATATTTATTAAAAAATAAAATAAAACTGCAATTAAATTATATTATTTCTATAGTCTATACAAAAAAGACAAAATAATAAGGCTGAATAAGCTGATCTATAGCATGTCAAATGATGGTTGCCTGTCTGTGAATGGTACACCCCTCTAAGCTCACAGAAGTGGTTTGACCCAAGTCCTCAGCAGCCAATGACATTGACCCTTTCAAACTGATTTTTAACGCGTACTTCACGTGTACTTCACGTGTATTTAACACGTGAAATACACGTTGAATACACGCTGATTTTTAACACGTAAACAACACGTATTTAACGCGTTAAATACGTGTTGTTTACGCGTGAAATACACGTTAAATACGCGCTGATTTTTAACACGTAAACAACACGTATTTAACGCGTTAAATACGTGTTGTTTACGTGTGAAATACACGTATTTAACGTGTTGTTGAAGCGTTAAAATTCACGTGAATTTGACCCTTTTGGCCTTCCATACAGCCCCGGCCCCTTTAAATGCACCTAAAAGTCGTGACTCCCGACAATGAATAACGTCAGTCATCCGACTAAATTAACACCGCAGGATAACAATAACAGGAAAGACAGTCAGCAATCGGCTATTCCACATGGCGTTTTATTTATTTATTATCACAGAATTGTAAACACAACCTTAAACAGGCTTGCAGATTTAAATCCATTTAGAAATGATGAACAACCAGCCAGCCAATGATCTAACAGAAATTAACAGCTGCCTGTCAAACAAAAATGATAACAAACCGAATTAAATCCTTCATTGCCACACAGGCAAATGACAAATCGCTTAATAGCCGAACTAATTATTATTAAAGTGTCAGTCACAGTCACAAGCCTAAATTCGCTTTAACACAGTCCTCTTACATTTACTCTTCAAAGTAGTGATTAAAACGTAGCGTTAAATTTGAGGTAGAATTTTTGAGCGGTCGACAGAAGCTTTTCACCAAAGCAGAGTGTGCATTTTACCGTTATGTTCTTTTCTTTTTCGTTGACAAATTGAAAATAATGTGCGTACTTCCATAAACCAAACGCTGTCCTCTCTGCTATCTTGCCGGGAGTTCGAAAAAAAAAAAAAAAAAACCCACACACTAGAGGTGGGCAGATCGATACTAATATCGATAATATCGATACCAACGTTGGTATCGGTATTGATCGATACCAACGGGAAAATATCGATACTTAAGTTTCAGTTTCTCTCGTTTTGCCACCTGGCCGTGTTTGTCAAAATGCTGCTGCTGTCACAGAGCAGAGCAAGCTCTAAGAGTGCTGCTCGTGCTCGACACTGCTCTCCGCCCCCTCTCCTGTGTTGTACCGTCACGTGACTCACCACTAGCGCTACCACCAGCAGTCAGGCGCGCGCACCGCTCAGCCGCGCATTTCTAACAGCAGTCAGTCAGAGGCGGAGAGAAAGAAGAGCGTTGTATGGCTGTATTTTCAGGCCGATCTACCCTTTTTGTGTTAGCTGTGAAAGGGATACTAGTTTATTTATTTAAACTTCACCTAGATGTGCACCAGAATTAATTATTTTTATTATTTTATCAATAGCTGATTCTCCAAGAGCAGTGGATATTACAAGGCGCCTATCAGAAATGATTGTGAAGGACCTGCAGCGTCTTTCCATTGTGGAAGATGTCGGCTTCAGGAATTTTGTATAAGGAGAATTTGTTTTACATTGTGAAGTAAAACGTTGTGACTTTAAGAAAACAATCCTGAAAAGAAGTGCACAAGAGGAGAAACATTTTTTTATTAACATGCTACTTGAAAAGAGAATTTGTTTTTACATTTTTTATATTTGTGAAGTAATCATTTTGTAACTTTGTTTATTTAAATAAATCAGAAGTAACCAAAAGTTGTTTCTGAACAAAAGCTTTCGTAGTACTGATTAATAACCCTAAATGCAAATCACAAAAACAAATTAAAAGTCATGAAAATTCATTTAGATTTAGGTTGAAGACGCATCCACCTTAATTATTAAAAAGTATCGATATTGGTATCGGTATCGGCGATACTGGCCCTGTATTTACTTGGTATCGGATCGATACCAAATCTAGCGGTATCGCACACCTCTACCACACACACACAGGGTCAGGCGCAGGGCACAGACGCATCACAGCCATTGACTTTACGATCACAGAGCTTCGGCTCCGCTGATACATCCGCAGGTGGCACAGTATACCTAGTCCTACTGTCTGACAAAAAGCAGGCTGCAGTCGGGATTTTCCTTTCCTTAAAATAACGGATTACTTTTTTTTTTTTAAATAACGAAGTTACTGATTACTTACGCACGAAACTAACGCGTTACAAATTTCAGGAAAAAAGTAATTAGAGTACTCACAACACTGGAAATGGAGGAACATTTTGTGGACTGATGAGAGTAAAATTGTTCTTTTTGGGTCCAAGGGCCACAGGCAGTTTGTGAGACGACCCCCAAACTCTGAATTCAAGCCACAGTACACAGTGAAGACAGTGAAGCATGGAGGTGCAAGCATCATGATATGGGCATGTTTCTCCTACTATGGTGTTGGGCCTATTTATCGCATACCAGGGATCATGGATCAGTTTGCATATGTTAAAATACTTGAAGAGGTCATGTTGCCCTATGCTGAAGAGGACATGCCCTTGAAATGGTTGTTTCAACAAGACAATGACCCAAAACACACTAGTAAACGGGCAAAGTCTTGGTTCCAAACCAACAAAATTAATGTTATGGAGTGGCCAGCCCAATCTCCAGACCTTAATCCAATTGAGAACTTGTGGGGTGATATCAAAAATGCTGTTTCTGAAGCAAAACCAAGAAATGTGAATGAATTGTGGAATGTTGTTAAAGAATCATGGAGTGGAATAACAGCTGAGAGGTGCCACAAGTTGGTTGACTCCATGCCACACAGATGTCAAGCAGTTTTAAAAAACTGTGGTCATACAACTAAATATTAGTTTAGTGATTCACAGGATTGCTAAATCCCAGAAAAAAAAAAATGTTTGTACAAAATAGTTTTGAGTTTGTACAGTCAAAGGTAGACACTGCTATTTTTTTGAACACACCCCTTTCAACTAATTGCCCAATTGCACAGCCTTAAGAGCGTGCATATCATGAATGCTGGGTCTTGTTTGTTTTCTGAGAATCTACTGAACCTACTGGTAACTTGTTTGCCACATAGCAATAAAAAATATACTAAAAACCTTGATTATTCTGGTTAGTCACATTGTACTGCTATTATTTTGAACAATACTGTACTAGTTTACTATTTCTTATCCATTTATTTATCTATCTAATTTTTTTTTTCTGATTGTGTCAATATTTTAAAAATACTTCAAATTAGTTAAAACTGAAACCCCTCAAACTTTAAGCTTTTAAAACTACTTCAAACTATCTTTAACATGAATGAATCTTTCTCGTTCACGCAAACCACTGACGCGTATTTCTCGTTCACTGAAGTTCCTCCCTCCACAGCAGCGCGGCGCTATTAGCAGCGCATGCGCAGCTTGGTGAACCGGGTAGCTCTGTGAAGTGTTTCATCCTGTCAAAGAGTTACTCAACCTCAAGCCAATAGCCTTCGAGTATGAGATGTGACAGAGCATGTGATTTGTTGAATGTAGTGAACTAATATGCCCTTCACTGCACAGATGAATGAACGGATACATGTCATTCGTGAATGAAATGAACTGGTACATAGCTTATCTCGTTCGTGAATGAAATGAATGACAGTAAACCGGGTCAGTCTGCCATTTTCGCTACCCTGCAGTTTTTCGGATCACGTGAGTAAACATATTTTACTCTTTCTCACTTTTTATTTAATGCAAAAAAGGCGGAAGGTAAAAAAAAATATGGTAAAACTGAGTCATTCGTAAAGTTGTGATGACATTAAGCATATATTTCATTATAAAAAATACAGTTTCATTCATGATTCTCATCGACACCCAATAAATGTAGTTCCCTTTCATAGGTCACTTCGATGCTGCGATGACGTCACCGCCATGGGAACACCTATGGTGTGACGAATGTCTGAAGCCCTTATACCATCACGCCAATTTATTGGCCAAATAGCGCTTAGCATCGCCCCCACGTGCACGTGAGTAAGCTAAATCAGAGTGCTGCGCGCTATTTCATCAGATTTTCATTCCTTCAGGAAGCGAATTATCTGTCGCCCATTGGAAAGCGTTTTCGTCGTGTTCTCAGCTATCGTTTATAATTCTAAGAGCAGTTTTACTCCTCTTCAGCGGACACGATGAGCTTCAAAAGATGCATCAAGACCTGATCAGTCTGCAGGCCGTGGGAAGTGCCCCTCAGGCACGATCTGTTGTCACAAACTCAGGGTGTAATTTGGCATCCTCGACCGGATTTATGGAGGTTGTGGGTGTGGCCCCTGAGCGGGGTTTGTTAATGTGTTCAGGTCTCTCACCTGAGGTTGCTGACACTATTATTAATTCTAGGGCTCCTTCCACGAGATGCTTGTATGCTTTCAAGTGGAGCCTTTTTGCCTCCTGGTGTAGACAACGTTCTGTGGACCCAGTCACCTGCCCTATTGGTTCAGTGCTGGAGTTTCTCCAGATGTTTTTCTGAGGGAGTTACACCTGCCACTCTTAAGGTTTATGTGGCGGCTATATCAGCAGAGCATGCTCTCGTGGAAGGTGTTTCGATTGGTCGCCCCCCTTGGTCTCACATTTTATGCAGGGTTCGAGACGGCTTAGACCTTTCCGCCCAGCGCGTGTTCCTTCTTGGGACTTATCAATTGTTTTGGAGGGCCTGGTGGCCCATCCTTTTGAACCTTTGGAGTCCATTTCAGAGAAAATTTTGACTCTCAAGACTGTTCTGTTAGTGGCTTTATCCTCTCTTAAGAGGGTGGGGGATATGAAGGCTTTATCGGTCAATCCTTCATGTATGGACTTTGCTCCAGGTTTGTTTAAAGTCTTTTTGCTTTTTGTTCCTAAAGTGACTTCGAATCCATTTCGGTTCCAACAGGTGGTGTTAGAGGCCTTCTCCCCTGCTAATGCAGGATCGAGTACCTCTTATCTTTGCCCTGTAAGGGCTCTTAAGATCTATGTCGACCACATGGCTCAGTGGCGTAGGTCAGATCAGTTATTTGTTTGTTTTGGTGGTAAAAGCAGAGGTTCTGCAGTCACCAAACAACGTTTGTCACACTGGATAGTGGAGGCTATATCTTTGGCCTATGAGGCGCGTGGTCTGGCTTCGCCTCTAGGGGTGCTTGCTCATTCTACTAGGGCAGTGGCTTTTTCTCAGGCCTTCTTCAAGGGGTCGTTGCTGGAAGATGTTTGTGCTGCGGCAGGTTGGTCCTCTCCTAGCACCTTCATCAACGTTTACAGTCTGGACGTGGGGTCAGCTCCTGGCTCCCGGGTCTTATCCACTTGAGCAGATGCTTTCCTTGGTCTCCAGCTATCTAAGGTACGTCAGGCTTTATGGTATAGCGTTCCCAAGGCGGTGACATCATCGCAGCATTGAAGTGACCTATGAAAAGGAAACATCTCGGTTACGTATTTAACCTTGGTTCCCTGAGTAGGGAACGAGATGCTGCGATGTGGGCCGTTCCGTACCTGTGATAGTGCTTCCTTCGTAATAAGTAAATCTGATGAAATAGCGCGCAGCACTCTGATTTAGCTTACTCACGTGCACGTTGGGGCGGTGATGGTATAAGGGCTTCAGACATTCGTCACACCATAGGTGTTCCCAAGGAGGTGACGTCATTGCAGCATCTCGTTCCCTATTCAGGGAACCAAGGTTACATATGTAACCGAGATGTTTTTCTTCCTTTCTTTTTCAAATTAGGCGGGAGAAAAAATGTGGAGTCTTTCATGATGACGTTTAACCGCAAAAAATAAGAGTATATTTTCATTCATGATTTTCATCGACATATATTATATATATATATATATATATATTGCCATTTTAAATATGTATAATGCATGCAGAGTTTTTCTGAGACGTTCGTTTGTTCCTTTATTCACATTATGTCAGTTTTAATAATCAACAATGATGAAATGAAAAGAAATTCGTCCAAAAAAAACAAACATTTTTAAAAGGAGGAAAAAATACAAAACAAGAACACCTTCAAGGAGCTCTATGAGGCCAAGGACAGGTAGAGGAAAAGGTAATATATGCTTTTGCTTGCTAATTGTATTGCTCTTTTGAATGTATTTTACTCTAATAATTCATGTATATTATTTTGTTGCAGCTATGTGGATTTCATCAAAAGCAAGAAAACCAGTGCAGGCAGCAAGATGGATGCCCTGAAGAAATACATCTTGCAGAGGGAACGGAAGAAAATTAGGTCTAAAGGGAGAAAACAGCCATCCTCTGCATCCCAGCCTGTCCCGCACCCTTCACATCTGGCTTCTCCTCCTCCCACCCAAAGCTCCCTTTCCCAGCCAGCTATAGTACACAGTGAGTTTTTAGATTATACCTGGCATAATTCTATGCATGTTCTAATTTAATTATAAATAACATTGTACATTTTCTGCACTCAGAGCCAACAGATGCAGATCTTCTGGCTTCAGCCATGGAGGTGGAGACACAGAGTGAGTGTTTTGTTTTCTTTTGTGTCATATAGTATTATGTAAACATAAATGCCTATAAACTGAAAATAATTAAGTCATTATTACTCATTAGAAAATTAAAAATTACTTCTTCACAGTACATCAACCACCACCAACTTCAATGCGGATCCGCTCACCTCGTTTGGAGCAAAGAGCAAAGGCTCAAAGGCTGGTGTCAGCAGCTTCTGAGGTACAGTTTTCACTCCATAAGTGTGCATACACATATATATATATATATATATATATATATATATATATATATATTATTATTAAATAACATATTTGTTATTATATAACAAATACATATATTCTTATAATATTCTTATTTTATATTTATTTATTTATTCATTCATTCATTCATTTATTTTGTGTGTGTGTGTGTGTGTGTGTGTGTGTGTGTGTGTGTGTGTGTGTGTGTGTGTGTGTGTGTGTGTGTGTATAGGTTGTTCTCCCTGAGGCCTGGAAGCACTCCCTTCCAAAGGAACAACATGAGTGGATAGGCCGCTCCCTCTTCCGACAGCAGTGCTGACAGACAACCTGCAGATGTGGTGGTACCCTCCCCAGCCACGTCTGCTGTATCATCAGCCTCCAGCATCGCCGGACGTGTTCTTCACCTGGGCGCTGTGTTTGTAGATGCCCTATAGGGTGTGGTCCTACAAGCTGAACTGCAGCTCACCAGACTGCAGACGGTCCAGTCAGCGACTGACTGCTTCTGGGCTCTACAAAACAGTGCGCGGGTGCTGAACTTACATGGCTGGTATTTTCTGGCGACTGAATACCTTGAGTGTCAGCGCTGCCATAAAAAACTGGCTGCATGGTCCAGCTGGATCCGGCTCACCGCCTGATGTTCCCAGCTATCTTCACTTACCGGTGAGTCATGAAAAAATTATTCTTTTTGTAGGACAAAATACATAGGGAGTTGCAGTTAACTACTACAATGTTACACCATTAACTAGGCTGTAAGGGTAATCATGCAAATTAATTTACTTTTAAAATAATAATTACTTTTAAAAAATAATTACATGTCATTTGTACAGAAAACAAGCCTTATCGTTCTTTTGAAGTTTTTTCACAAGACACTGTCTGCCAGTCTAGGTTCGGTTCAGAAATGTGTGAACGAACCTTCATTGAACTAAGCTTTAATTTTCAAAGGTGTCAGAAAGACCCTTCATTGAACTAAGCTTTAACTTTCGAAGGTGTCAGAAAAACCTTTCATTGAACTAAGCTTTAACTTTCAAAGGTGTCAGACTCAGAACAATAGCATTCCAACACCTTGAGACACTGCACCTTTAACCTTTTCAGGAGTTAACGACCCCCCATGTTTTATTGTGCGTGGAAAACATCACATCTTTGCTCTTGAAAAAAATGAAACACTTTATATTAACTTTAAAACACTTTGCCTTGGTTTGTCTGTTTATTGCAACAGGTTCTCTTGTGATATGCATGTGGCAAAGTTGATGAGGGAACACTCTTTCTGCAACAGTGTCACAATGCTATATCACAAATTATGTGAAGAGAACCCTGCAATACCTGTCTGTAGCCCCTTTCACACTGCCATTCCGGCAAATACACGGGTAAAGTGTTCCGGCAATTGTTCCCGGGTCACTAGATTTTGCACTTTCACACTGCCAGTGATTACCCGGGATATGTGCGTGCTTTCACATACAACCCGTATAGATCCCGTAACGACACATGACATCGAGGCGTGTCGTGTAATGTACGAGTCGAAAACATTAGGCACGTTATACTTTCACTGAAGCAAGCAGACGATCTCTGCGACAGCGTGGAAAGTGAGGAACAAACTGATCTCTGATTCATTACAGTTTGCACATATTTTTTCTTCGCGAACGTTGATCTTCCTTCAAAACAGCCGTTAAAAGAGTCGCGCGATAACGCGCGTCATCACTTCGACACCTATTTTCTTTAGTCTCGACCAAGGAAGCCATATTGTTGTCTTGGGATTCAGAGTCACCCTCTCAGTCCTCCTAGGACTTGCCACCAGAGCCCTAGGAAGATGTATGTATGCATACAAGCATCCTTTGCCATGCCACCACTTGGAGGACTTTTTCATCCATACTAACTGATCTTCTTTGTTCTTGTTAGTTGTGCAGAGGACCAGACGGGACTCCTGGATTCGACAGAGGGGTGGACCTGGCCAGATACCTTGTTGAGCTGAGAGAAAAGCCTTGCGTCTCGGACAGGGAAGCCGCTGACATTGTTCGGCTGTGGGACAGACTGCCGGACAGTGACAGACAGGGTGTTTCCTATCCGCCGAGACACAAGGACAGACTTTTGCAAGGCAGGTTCAAGGCCACCCACTCCAAAACCTCCACCTGACATGGAAAAGAGAGCCTGAAGCGGTTAGTTAAACATTTGCACACTTTTGAGCTGTAAAAATATAAACGACTATGCTTTTTATGCTTTATAATCCCCTATTTTATTTTACAGGTGTGTGCTGGGCTCGGGTCCTGCGCAGTGGCCTAATATTAGTCGGATTGCATCGGCAGTATGTCTGGAGCTCTGCTCCATTCATCCAGCGGGGAAGGTGAAGTGGGGTGTTTCAATGAACCACTGTGCTGCCATTCTACACGACTACCAGGCCATACGGAGACTGGTGGGGAACTGCCCAGCACTGAGGGGACGGACGAGGATTCAGTTGTTTGAGGTCAATCAGCGGACGCTTTCTGTCTGGTAAGTAGCTTTATTAATATTTTATATTTTATTGTTAAAAGTAAATTTTACAATTCTCAGATTATGTTCATCCTATTAATTGTGTTATCTCAAAAAGGTACAACAACTACAGGAAGAAGTTGGAGGCAGATGTGCTGGCTCTGAGTGTTCCCTTGCCTCAGATCAGCATGGTGTCTCACACCCAGCTTCCTCTAGCCAGGCAGATGACGTCAATGCCCTCTGCACCTGGGTCGTCACTTAAATCTTTCCCCTACGTCGCAAACCCTGATCTGTCAGGTCAGGCCACACGACGTGGGCAGCGACCTCCTCCCCCTGCATCAGCACCTGTGCTCTCTGCTCAACAGCCAGCGTCACTCTCAGCTCCTCCTGCAACATCCCTCTCTGCTCCACATGCTGCTGCCCTCTCTGCTCCATCAACATCGATGAGCAGAACAACTCTGTGGAGGAAGAGGAAAGCAGCAGAGGTTTTTGCTCAAGAGCAAGGGCTGCCCCGTCCTCAGCAACCTGCACGGAAACTAGATGCGTGCACTCAATGTGGGCAGCCCAGGGTGGGCAACTTCTACTTCTGTGCCACAGCAGAGGGAAAGACATTAGAATAGTGGCTGCAAGAAAAGAAGAATGAGGGAAATCCTTCATTGTAAATAGTTTTATTTGTAAATATTGTACATATAAGAATTTTATTTTATTCTATTACCATTTGTTTGTATTTAATAAAGATTGTGTACACAGACCAAAATGATTGTTTTTTATTTCACATCTCTTTACAGATCTGCCTACATCTGCCTTTTAATTATTCATTAGCATTCCAATGTTCCTGTTTTCTAAATAAATTGTATACACTTTTTTTTAAGTAAACTTTATTATAAAAGGTAACTAAGTTAAATGTAATATCAATACACACACAGTCTGTTTTTTGTTTATTAATTAAATAGTTCACACTAGAAACAAAATATAAAAAGTATAAAAGATATAATTGTGAACAGATTACAAAAGAAATATATAAATAAAACTGAAAAATAATAGCAGAAACAGTACAACAAAATTAAAGATAAAAGATTTTATTAAATAGTTTACACTAGAAAAACAAATGCTAAATGCAAATTTTAAAACAAAGGAATTAACAGCGGAAACAGTACAACAAATTTAAAGATAATAGAAAAGATTAAATAGTTCACATTAGAAAAAAATAATAAAAAATTATGAAATATATGTTAAGGTAAACAAAATATTATATACAAATATAAAAAGAAAAATGTAAGAAATAGTATAAGTTAAAAATAGTTTAAAAAGATATAAAAAAGAATATAAATGTAAATTAAATATTAAATACAAATAATAAAAGATACTAAACAAACAAACACTGTACTAAAATTAACAGATAATAAAAATAAAAAAAAGAGTAAAAATTATTTACGGGGGATCAAGAGACCGCTGCTCTGCCAGCCAAAGTTCCACAGTCTTGCGATTTGCCACCGTAGCATGAGTGACCACAGTCCTTGGTTTTGGGCTGTTGACACAGAGATCAAGTCAGCGGTTTACATTTCTTTGGCCTTTTCTGAGGCAGGCCCTGTGCAATTTCTTCCTCTCTCTTTTTCTTCCTCCAAGCAGTTGTCCGAGGCACGTTGTCATAGTTGTCTGCAGCTGCAACCCTCCTCTGCTCAGAAAGCCATTGCATAGGCATAATACCATATTTCCAGCTGCAGTGGCACAGAAACTTTTCCCCCTAAATAAACTGTGTCCAAACTCCAGTCTCTTTGGCTGTCCACACAATCTGCCCGGATATCCTTTTGGATCTGCTCACCGTGCAATGTTTTTTTTTTTTGTTGCTTTAGGGCTTTTTTATCCTCTTCGGCCCTCTTTTTCCGTCTCCAGGCTGTGGCCCTTGGTACCCTTTTGAGGGCTGCAGTAGATACAGTTGATGGAGGAGGGAGCACAGCCAGCGATGCGCATGTAGGAACTGTTTAAGGCAAAAATACATATAGTATTACATTAGACATTTGTTGCTTCTTTTTATTCTTTTACATTCTTTTATAGTTTAAAGATCTCACCTGATACTCTGACATTTTTTTGCACTGGAGGCCACTGCTGACTGGTGGATGGGGTGGCTTGGAGAGAAGACTTTCTCTCCAGTCTTTCCTGGAACAATCTCCTCTTTTCACTTTCCTCCGAAGAAATCACTGGAGGCCAATGAGGTTTGCGAAATTTCATTGCTTTTTTTGTTCTTTTTTCCGAATCTGCCCTCTAGACCCGCAAAGCTGTGTTGTCCATGTCCTGTGAACGCCTCTGGTGGAATTTCTTCCGCCGTACCTGCTCTCTTTCTGAAATTACAGGAGGCCATCTCTGTTGTTTTGCCATCTCAGATAGTGCTTAGGTGCAAGCTGTCAATAATTCACACTGTGGGGCCACAACAATTATACTCAGGTAAATGGACGGGCAACAGGTGCCCAGGGAGCCATAGGGGGGCCAACAGATAAGATTGGCTGGGATCTTTCGCTGAGGATCAAGGACAATCTTCTCTATTTCTTTAAGATTTTGCTGCTTCATGTGCTATCGGAAACTTCCTCGGAAGTCAGAAAGAACATTGTTAACTAAAGCAGTCACACAAGGATTGGAACTGCCCCATTGGTATGAGGTGATGTCAAAATGTCAAAGAAAGACAGCAATTTGTTTTCCACACAAAATAATAATGTTTCTTTCCAGAAACAAGTATATAGGGTATTAAACTGGATACCAGGACAACATTTTAAAGTGAAAGCAGGCACCCTGAATCAAATCAGCACTTTTCTCAGTCCCTGACTTTCTGTTGCATGCAGGCTTTTGAAAGAACAAACCTAGAACATTCAGAAAGATATAATAATCTGAATGTGAAACAAATTATAGCCTCATCCCAGCAGCCACCGGACGTCTATGTAACGTCATGTTGGACATGAAGTCAGATAGAATTAGCATTTTGGTTGAAAATGAAAATCGGGTTGACGTGCTGTGTTATAAAAAATAAAATAAAATACTACTCTGTATAGTTAAACATGGATACTACTTTATGTGGTGTATTTTATCTATAACATGTTATGTTAAAAACAGTAATATTATAAGTAAGCCTGATAACTATTTAAATTAAGTGTGTTGTTGACGTGTTTTCATTGATCAATGAAACTACATTCATTGATCAATGTAGCACGCACGCACTATTGCAATCTGGCGCGAACAACCAAGGGCCAACGATCGCTAGAAGTGTGTGTGATATCTTGATTTTATTTTAGTATGGCCAAACAAGTTACTCGCACTCATTAAAAAAAAAAAAAAAATTAGCTCATATTGACATTAATAATTATTTGGAGGACCAGTCTGTGGATTCCTACAATGGCAAAAAAAATGGGTTTAAGTAAAAAAAAAAAACTATTGTATACAGACTAATTTTGTAGTAACAACACATAAAATCAAAGTTATCTAAATTTACGTAGGTATTTTGGATTGATTACACAAAGAGACCAAATGAAAGAGACAAAGACAAAACTGAACAGAAGAATCTTCAGTGAAGCAATCAGTCAGAGAATTGTGGGTAACATGAAGTGACAGATAGAGACCATATTCACAAAATCATCCTCGAAAGGTATTTTACTGTATGTCTGCAGAGTGCAGCTAGTATACTATGAACAGCATGCAAATGTTCAGTATATGCTCTGAATACTTGTTTGATGTAGTGCATTGTTCAGAATATACAGTACAGTCTAAACCAGAACCACTGTAAATATTGTGTACTGTTTGGCTTTCTTGTTCTTATTCATTTTTAGCATGAGCTGGATAAAAAAAAAACAGCTGATATTTTTAGCCTTTTTTTGGCGCATTGATTGGCCTGACAACCATTTTTACATAAAATGTAATTAAGACTGCAAAAAGGACCATTTGTATTATAAAAATGTGTTACTGTCACCTTTATAAACATAAGAAAAATAGGAAAATACTTTATATAATTTCTCTGTTAGAAGAGCAAAATTAGTTTTTATTATAATTTTGTTAATATTTCTACAAATAATAGAAATAATAAAATTATATAAATATATATATATATATATATATATATATATATATATATATATATATATATATATATATAAATAAATATAAATATAAATAATTTTATAAACAATAAACAAATAATAAACATCTAAAGACTCATCTTTTTCGCCTGCACTTAACCTACTAACACCAGTACTTTTCCTTTTCTTGTCTTTTTCATTTAATTAAAAAAAAAATATACATGTATATATTTTTTATATACACCTGGCTATGCGTTCTATACTAGACTAACTGAGACTTGTCATGGCACTTGTATTCTGTTGTTGTTCTATTGTTGACCTGACTGCTTCTATTGTTCTCATTTGTAAGTCGCTTTGGATAAAAGCGTCTGCTAAATGATTAAATGTAAATGTAAATGTAAATGTAATAAAATAATTGTATGATTATATGGCAGTTACTATTTTTAGTTACAACAGAAATTGTATGTAGTTTTTTGTTTTATTTTATTTATTTATTTTTGCCCTACAAGTGCATGGGTGTCAGAGTCCATAATCATCTCGGCCACACAGAAAAATATCTGTCCAACATAGTGCTGTGATAAGGTGATTTGTCATAACCCTTGAATCCTTTAGTCAAGCCCTTATATAGTTTGGTGCCATTGGTGTTTGGATGTTGATGACTGCTGCTTGTGCTTTCATACCTCTCCATCAAATACTTTTCTTCAAACCACACTTACAGTGATGTACATTTCTGGACTGGACAGCTTGGCCAAATGTGAGCTTTTAAAAACCACAAATTTCAAATCCATGCACATAAATATCCATCATGAATGTGTTCAGACTCAGAGTGGTTCAGATCTGAGGTTTGGGCAGACCAGGCAAGTTCCTGCCTCAGTAAATCATTTCTATTTGGATGTTAGTGTTCTGTTAAAAGATTAAGGAGATTGCATGCTTGATTTCATGCACTTGCTTGTTTGTGAAAATTAAGCAAATCAGAAGGTGCAGTCCTCAGATATATGATTTTTTATCATTCACTTGGTAACATTACTTTGATCGCAACATTAGTTGTGAGACTATCTATTCATTGGTTAACATAACTATGTTCAGTGTTCATGTTTTCTGCAGAATAAAATAAGGTGTCAAATCTATGCCTGATAAAAAAAAACCACATACAATCATTGGACGTTTAACCTTATTCCCAGTTTTATTGTTTACAAAAAAATTCACAATATTACTGTTTTAGGCTCTATTTTTGCTTGAATAAATGTAGTCTTGATCAACATAAAAGACTAGCACAGAAAGGTCATCAGATTACTCTTATTTACTCTTCATTTTCTTGCCCCCCTGAGAAAGATGTTTTCCTGAATGCTGTTCGATCGGCTTGGAGGGTGTTCATTTTTGCAGAAACTCACTGAGGTGACAGTGACGGATTTCCTAAAAAAAAAAAAAAAAAATCAACAAAAGAACAACATTCATGAACCTTGTGAATAGAGTTATATATGTGTTCATATGCTATTACATTAATATAATTAAATAATGTGTAAAGTTGTAAATCTTTAATACCAGGTTCCCAAACTGGTGAGCGCAGGCATCATTTTGTTCAAGGTAACTAGCTTGTTTATCAGCTATCTTCCCTTGGAATGTTTCTTTATTAAAGTCAGCCTGTGAATATAAAGTCAAATACACACATTTGTCATGTCTGCTTTGTGACTATTATTAGACCAGATTATTAAACTATTAAGGCCATATGCAGTTTAAGTTGTTTACCTTATTAATGTCCTTCAACCAAGCAGATGAGAATTTATCAGAGCGGTAGATTTTTCTGGTTTTATCGTAATCACTGGGAGTGCTCTCGGTATTTTTGTCACATGCAGTCAATGCATAGGCTGCGTGATAGATTCAGAGCACATCAGAAACTTTTTATTAATTTATTAATTTATTTTTTGGAAAATAGATTATGGGCACAATCTTTTCAAATAAAATCTAGTGTGAGCCCAACTCTGATTACAATAAGGCATGGCTGTTAGTTTGTTTCTCCTTACCATCTACATTAGATCCAAGATCTCCAAACATCGATGCAGAGTAACTGCTGGTCATGAAAATCACCATCTGCAGCGAATAGGTGCATTGAGGAAACAGTTAGAGATATTTAAAATTACTGTCGAGAAGATTAATATGGTTTAAATTTCATAAGTTCAGTATATTAGTAAACAAAATCCATCTCTCTCACCGTCTCTGTATATATGGAATATATGTAAAAATAAAACATTAATTGAATACATACCTTTGAGAATTTTTTTTCATGATGCATGCAGTTAATTGCATCAATGAGATCACTGTGATGAAGCTGTAATAAAAATACTGAATTAATGTTCTATAATTCATCAGGATGTCAGGTTAAAAACAACAAGTCATGTGTCTTAATTCATCTATTTACATGCGCAATATTGAATTAATAATTTTATCCTCTGAAATGTTTTCTAAAATTCATAGCTACATGATAATAGTGTTTAAAAAAAAAGATGATCACTTATAAACAAACAAAAAACTAAGTTTTTAGTTGCATTAATTGTTTATCCCTGCAATTTTTCCTTTTTACCAGTACTAGCCTTCTACTACTACTATTATTATTAATAATAATAAAATAATATATTAATCTTTTTATTTTATTTATTTATTTCAAGTTCAGCTAAATAGTAACTTAATATCCACACATATCTCTTCAGCCTTTGTTTTTTATACTTACTGACTCCTCAGGAAATTCAAATTTGCCTTCATTTCCCAGACCGGACATGTAGATGAATATGTTGTCATTTTCTCCACTGCATTAAATGAAAATAATAATGGTTCTTAACTTTAGCTGCAAATTCATACAGTATATGTGACCCTGGCCAAGCATAGAAGCAGCAGATGCATTGCAATTATTTAGCTGTACATCATATCATCAATGGTATTTGTAAGCAAAGCAGTTTCCAACATCCTCATGTAAAATGATTTATAATGTGATTGCATTATGTAGGTGTTGCAGTCATCTAATTCAAAAAATCTTTGTGTATTTTGACAAACACTCAATAACACAAAAGTTACAACATGTGCTGCTTCCTTACATTCAGTGCTTGGCCCTTACACAACAGTGAAATACTATTTTAGGTAAAATTAAATTAAATAAAAAGGTATTATATAGGGGAGAACCGGGGCGAAAGTAACACGGAACTAAAGTAACAAAGCAATTTTCTCCAAGCCTCTTTCTGCATTTGCATTCCCAGCTATGACAGCATGTTCAGCATGCAATCCTTGACGGAGCTGAGAAATATCATGTGATTTCCTCATGGTTTCCCGAAACTAGGTCCGTAAAACTGTTTTCGAGTACAAAAACTAAATTATTAAAGCGGTAATTATTTTTTTTATTAGTCGTGTTGTTTTTCTTGTTTCATGTGTCAAAGTAATGATCAATCTACAGGTTATTTAGTGCTTTAACACATCCTAAAGTTTGCATTTTCCAATTTTTTTAAATATAAAATTAAATCGAGTTTAATGTCAGGAGTTCCTATCGGGACGAAAGTAACAGTTGTTACTTTTGTCCCGCTACAGTCACAAAAAGTATTTATTTTGTTCCAGTGCAAGCTATATTGTGAATTTCTGTGTCTTGCATCATTTCTTACAAATGTTAATGTCTTAGTGAGGTTCAGAAAGACAGACAGAGGTCTGGTTTTATCCAGATGTTTTTGAGAGGGCGTTTCTGGACATAGAGGAACATCTCTCTCTGGGCAGCTGCTACATCACATTTATATTTAGGTTTTAGCCATATCTTAGCCTTTACACCTCCACCTGTGAATTTGCAGTGTTTCCAGATGTTTTAATGCACATTTAATGCACATTCATGCATAAAAACATGGAAACATAAATAGGCCTACTGTTACATTATGTTTAGAGTTTTTTTTATTATGCTAATGTGATTACAATTTTTTATTGTGCATTCTGTAGAATTTTTTTTATCATTATATACAAATACATTGAAATTTACAATAAAAAAAATACAGTCAGGTTTTAAGACATCTGATGAAACTTAAACTTAAATTTAAAATGAAAATATGAAAATGTAATAATGTATCATTTTTTGCATAGATAAAAGGACAAAATATGTTTGCAGTTACTTATTAACAAGGTCACAATCAGGTATACTTAAGAAAAATAAGACTAACAGAAAAAAATCTAGCTTATATTGTTGTGTTACTTTTGACCCACCTGTGTGTTTCTTTCATCCCAACCAATGGGGTCGAAAGTAACAATGTGCAACTTATGTTCAAAGTGAAATTATTTCTTTCTACATTTCTACAAAATACCACCTGGTATTGTTAGACCACACTTCTGAGTTACTGGCCTAAGCAGAAATATATCTCTGTATACAACATTATCTTTTAAAATGAAGTTTTTCTGAAAAATGGTACTTTCGCCCCTGCTCTCCCCTAGCATATCATAGTAGTAAAAGATTTCTTAACAAACAGTCAAACAAACCTGTTTATGACTTTCTTTTTTGTATTCCCATCCCCTTGAAGAGCAGCCAGGAAGTTTTTTGGGGTCACATCCTTTAAGATCATCATTGCCATAATTCATCATTAATATTATAAGCTATAATTGTGCTCAGAAATGGAATAAAAACATCAAAACAATAACTTTCTAAATGTTACCTTTCCAGTATAGTCTTTCAGAACTCCTGAGTACACGTCTGAGTCATCAGCTACACTGACAACGGTTCCATTAGTTGGGTTTCTGCAGGCAGAGAAGAAAAGGAACAAAGTTTTTTTATTATTATTAAAAAAAATGTTTTATTACATATTACATATATGTGGATTGGGACACACCCCTGCACTGTGCGCTTTACACATTGTGCTTAGATCGTTAAAATAGGGCCCTATAGTTTGTATTATATTACTTTGACATTATATAACAAAAAGCTAATTAACATTGTTATGAGGGTGATTCTAATATATGGCTGAGGGAGTGATGAAAAACTTGAACTATTTCTCTCTTCTGACTTCTGTCATCAATCTCTCAATTTTTTCTCTTTTGGAAATTTGTGGAAATGCTACTGTATATTGAGTGGCAAACTAGAATGCAAAAATCGTATTTAGTGTATAGTCTATCACTCTGTGACAGTCCTTTTTTCCTTTTGAGAAGCTCGGAAATATGACAAACGGTCCATTATACTGTTGTTCTAGCTCAACTAAAAATCAGTGTGTGTAGCCCTAAAGATTGAGATCAGCCATGAAACACATGATGCTCAAAAACTTAAGGAAATTACTCACTCTGGATTGTTAGCAATGTCATCATACATCATCACCACAATCTGCTCATCAGGAATCCCATGTTTCTTAATTATCTGATATAAACCGCACACATTGGCCTAAAACACAGAACAGATTATTTTCATGTTCACTACTTACTGTCATCATACAAAATGTGGTACAGCACACCTTATAAAATGTATGAGAAATATGTCTTGAAAATAAAGAATATTATAAAAAGAAGGACAAACCTGGTGCTGGTAATTTTCCCAGTGCTTTGAGCCGGCGACAAGGAGAACCCATTTTTTTCCAGACATTTTTTTTTAGCCTTTTTAAAGCAAAGTCTGTTGGAATTTAAAATAATTATAATAATAACATTTTTAAATTAAATTGATAATATTACAGAGCTTTTAATCATCTAACATAATTTTGTGATGGCTCATACAATTGTAATGCCAAAAAAAACCCAAAACTAGGTGATATGTAATTTATGCTTTCAGTACATTAAGTGCTGACATTTCAATCAGTTATCATAATGTTAAAAATACTTTAAAAAAAACAGTAATTTAACTGATCAAGAAATATTTGAAGTTTCTGTTTAACTGAATATCTACATATTTAAATAGAAAGTGTTTAGTGATTAAGATTATTGGTGTAGTCGAGTGGATCATATGTCATCATACCTGTGATGAGTATCAGGTGTTCCTCTGTGGATGTCCAGATGATTTCTTGTGCTTTTAATCGGATGATGTCTGTCTTTATATAGGCATTTTCTTCCATTCTTTTCAGACTCATGGGTGGAGAATCTGTGTGGGTGGGAGGATCTATTTATTATTGTGCAATATTTCCCATAATTGAATTGATGGCAGTTGAAGTGGAAAAAGCAGCTGCTCCACTTTATTTGCACGTGTCATCTGTTATCGTAAAAAAAAAAAGAATGAAAAAAAAGAAAAGAATTCAAACTTGAATCTTGCAATTATGAATGTGTGACCTTTTTGTCTGTTGCATGATGGACATATGTAAATATGAATTAAATAAAATTAATAAATAAATCCATGCATGTAGTAGACGCTTTTATCCGAAGCGACTTACAGTCCATTCAGGATAACAGTTTTTAGCTTATCTAATTTATATATATATATATATATATATATATATATATATAGTGTAATGTTTCTGGAGAATTCATTTTCAGTTTAGTTCTATAGTATGTGGAAATTTGAAGATGTACCAAATGATTAATTGATTAACCATTAAGTCAGCTGTATTTTATTTTTGATGACAAATATAACTTATTAGTGATGCAAATGAAAAGTTGGATAGTAATGAGCATGAAACGCAGATAAATTAAAAAAAAAGTTTATGTAGATGAAAGTCATCACATATAGTGAAATAGATGCTTTGCGATTAACATACTTGAAAATATATTAAAATCTATGTATATTGGGCATAGTTATAAAAATGTATTAACGTTAGCACGGCTTGAATATGAACATTACTGTCCAGAATAATACCTCAAAAATACATAATGAAGGTTTTAGGTAATGTTCAAAAAAAAAAATAATAATAATAATAATAATATATATATATATATATATATATATATATATATATATATATATATATATATATATATATATTTAATAAATAGAACATTTGATGTTAAACTCACATAAAGAGAACAAAACATTTTTTAACCATATGGATAGATATTGAATCCTATAATATAGATGAATTGACAACATTGAAACATAAATATTTGATGTATTTACAGCTAAGGAATGTAAAATATGTATTAATCTTTATATATCACAGTTTGTATAGATACTACGTAATGAAATTCATTCACAGGTTTTCTCTCTTTTTTTTTTTCTTCAGGGGGGAGAAACTACTTTTAAACATATTTCACAATGTATGTAATTTGTATGGACTGCTTCGGTGAAATGTCTTCGGAAACAGTTAGACATCCATCAGTCAAACACTGAAGATACTGAGAGACTGAAATCACTAACCATGAAGTCTCCTGAGCAACTCTGAATCAAGAAAATCGGGTTTTAGAGTTGCTGGTGTTTTTGTTTTCTAGGTACGTTTTAACAGTTCAAAAAATAATAATTTAAATCTAAATAAACTATTAATTTACCAACAATATGGAAAAACATTATACTGTAAATAACATGCAATGCTCAAAATATTCTCTTTTTTAAAATAATATGTTTCATTAACTTTATCACTTTGCAAAAACACAACAAACATGACACATAGTAGAGAGGGAAAAAATAATAAATAGGTAAAAGATTTCAAGACAAACTTTAGGTTGACTTCAGAAAGTCTAGCCTGAAAGTTTGAAACAGTTGTAAAACCTTGTTTGAAGTTTGAAGATGTACAAAGATAGATGTTGATAGCATGTTGTAAGCATAATGTAGCACATTGATAACATGATTTAACAAGTTGCTAGTATGTTTTTAAAGTGAATAGCATGATGCTAGCAAGTTTTTAGCATGATTAGCATGTAGTTAGCATTATGCTAGCATGTTTCTAACATGATTAACATGTTGCTAGCATTTTTTAGCATTATAATCATGTTGTTACCATGTTCCATATAGGATTCAATATCTATCCAAATGTTTAAAAAATGTTTTGTTTTCTTTATGTGATCTTAACATCAAATGTACCATTTATATATTTTTGCACGTTGCATTGTGAATGTTATTTACTCTAAGGAATATCTATATTCTCAGTAAAGTAATACATTGATTATTGTTTAAACTGTATTAAGGATATTTTTGAAGATTTTTACGGTAAAAACTCTGATTATTATACCTGTGATTGAAAAACCTGTAATGTAAACCTGCTCATGAGAATTCATCACTTTTTTTGACAGTTGCACTTTCCAGTTAACTTACAGTGGCATGCTATGGATTTCTAACCCTTTCTGAAGAAACTGAAGCAGCCCACACAAATTACATACATTGTGAAATCTATGTCAAAATCAAAACTTATGGATAAACATCATTAAATTTGTTTATTTTGTACAATACCTAAAATATTTATTTTGTATTTTTGAAGTTTTATTCTGCACAGTAATGTTCATATTCAAACCATGGTAACTTTTCCACATTTTTAGAACTGTGCCCAATATACATATATTTTAGTGTATTTTCACGTATGTTACAGCACACTAAATCAGATAGCATCTTTTTCACTAAATACTGTGACTGTTTCATCTATATAAACTTTCAATTTAACTGCCTTTCATATTATCAAACTTTTCATTTGTGTCTCTATAGGTAAGTTATATTTGTCATTAAAAAAAACACAGCTGATTTAATGGTTAATCATTTAATCTTTTTTTTTAAGTGTGGATCCGTGCACACACTAATACCTAATATTACCCACAATTCATTGCACTCCGATGAAGGATTCGGTTCAGAACAACAAATATGAATAAACAACGTAAAATAACTACAAACATGGTGAATGCGCACAACCGAGGGTTAAGCATAGAGGATTAGATAAAAGCGTTTAAGTTAATAATAACCAAGATTTATCTAGGTACAATATTTATTCAAAATAATAAAAAATAATAAATGGAAATAAATTACTTAATGTCATCTATGTTATATTTAATCTTAATGTAATGTAAACTTTTATAAACATCTGTTTGACGTTAAATTTTAAATGCATCCTTATGCAGAAAATATGGCTGGCAGATCAACATGCTACTTCTCTTCTTTCTGATATGGTATTAAGGTTAAATGAAATTAAATATGGAGAATGTTAACTGTGACAAGATGATTGACAGGCCAGTTTACAGTGACAGTGTGTGTAAATTATGCGACAGAGCGTTTTGTTAACCTTGAAGTTTGAAGATGTACAAAGATAGATGTTGATAGCATGTTGTAAGCATAATGTAGCACATTGATAACATGATTTAACAAGTTGCTAGTATGTTTTTAACATGAATAGCATGGTGCTAGCAAGTTTTTAGCATGATTAGCATGTAGTTAGCATTATGCTAGCATATTTCTAACATGATTAACATGTTGCTAGCATTTTTTTGCATTATAAACATGTTGTTACCATGTTGCTAGCAAGAATAGCATGTAGTTAGCCTGTTGCTAGCATGCTGAGTATCATCAGTTAATCGGTTCTCAGATTGTTGAACATGTCTGAAAGAAACGGTTCTTGGTTTAGAGCCCGTCAGTGTGTAGACCTGTTAATGTATACGTACAAATTTTGTATTGTATCGTGTTCAGTCTAGATGGATCGTGTGTTTTGGTAGCCTGAAACTGCTATTTTTTTAAAACCAGGTGCCAGAGTGGATGAATCTGAAATTGATACCCTTGTGTTTTTGCGTGTACAGTAAAGATTGTATAAAAACATGGACAAGTGCTGCGTCTCAATGTGCCTACTTATACTACGCCCTTAAAGTATGTACTCTTTTGGTGAAGAAAAGGTCACACTTTGAGTGTGTAGTAGAAGAGTAGGCAAGCTTTGGGACACAATATCACAACAATTGCATCTTTAACAAAACGCTCTGTCGCATAATTTACACACACTGTCACTGTAAACTGGCCTGTCAATCATCTTGTCACAGTTAACATTCTCCATATTTAATTTCATTTAACCTTAATACCATATCAGAAAGAAGAGAAGTAGCATGTTGATCTGCCAGCCGTGGGTCTTCATGCAGAAAACTCTACTCATATTTTCTTCATAAGGATGCATTTAAAAGTTAACGTCAAACAGATGTTTATAAAATTTTACATTACATTAAGATTAAATATAACATAGATGACATTAAGTAATTTATTTCCATTTATATTTTTTTATTATTTTGAATAAATATTGTACCTAGATAAATCTTGGTTATTATTAACTTAAACCCTTTTATCTAATCCTCTCTGCTTAACCCTCGGTTGTGCGCATTCACCATGTTTGTAGTTATTTTACGTTGTTTATTCATATTTGTTGTTCTGAACCGAATCCTTCATCGGAGTGCAATGAATTGTGGGAAATATCAGGTATTAGTGTGTGCACGGATCCACACTTAAAAAAAGATTAATTGATTAACCATTATATCAGCTGTGTTTTTTTTTTTTTATGACAAATATAACTTACCTATAGAGACACAAATTAAAAGTTTGATAATATGAAAGGCAGTTAAATTGAAAGTTTATATAGATGAAACAGTCACAGTATATAGTGAAAAAGATGCTTTCCGATTTAGTGTGCTGTAACATACGTGAAAATACACTAAAATCTATGTATATTGGGCATAGTTCTAAAAATGTGGAAAAGTTACCATGGTTTGAATATGAACATTACTGTGCAGAATAAAACTTCAAAAATACAAAATAAATATTTTAGATATTGTACAAAGTAAAATAATTTTTAATGATGTTTATCCATAAGTTTTGATTTTGACATAGATTTCACAATGTAATTTGTGCGGGCTGCTTCAGTTTCTTCAGAAAGGGTTAGAAATCCATAGCATGCCACTGTAAGTGAACTGGAAAGTGCAACTGTCAAAAAAACAAAAAAAGTGATGAATTCTCATGAGCAGGTTTAGATTACAGGTTTTTTAATCACAGGTATAATAATCAGAGATTTTACAGTAAAAATCTTCAAAATTATCTTTAGTACAGTTTAAACAATAATCAATGTATTACTTTACTGAGAATATAGATATTCCTTAGAGTAAATAACATTCACAGTGCAATGTGCAAAAATATATAAATGGTACATTTGATGTTAAGATCACATAAAGAAAACAAAACATTTTTTGAACATTTGGATAGATATTGAATCCTATATAGATGGATTGACAACATTGAAACATGAACATTTGATATATTTACAGCTAAGGAATGTTAAATATGTATTAATCTTTATATATCACAGTTTGTATAGATACTACGTAATTAAATCCATTCACATGTTTTCTCTCTCTCTTTATTTTTTTTTTCTTCAGGGAGGAGAAACTACTTTTAAACATATTTCACAATGTATGTAATTTGTATGGACTGCTTCGGAGAAATGTCTTCGGAAACAGTTAGAAATCCATCAGTCAAACACTGAAGATACTGAGAGACTGAAATCACTAACCATGAAGTCTCCTGATCAACTCTGAATCAAGAAAATCGGGTTTTAGAGTTGTAATTTCTTTTTCTAGGTAAGTTTTTACAGTTAAAAAAATAATAATTGAAATCTAAATAAATCTATTAATTTACTAACAATATGGAAAAAAACATTATAGTTTAAATTACATTCGTAATGCAATGCTCAAAATATATATATATTTTAATAATATGTTTAATTAACTTTATCACTTTGCAAAAACACAACAAACATGAACTTGGTAGAGAGGGAAAAAATAATAAATAGGTAAAAGATTTCAAGACAAACTATAGGTTGACTTCAGAAAGTCTAGCCTGAAAGTTTGAAACAGTTGTAAAACCTTGAAGTTTGAAGATGTACAAAGATAGATGTTGATAGCATGTTGTAAGCATAATGTAGCACATTGATAACATGATTTAACAAGTTGCTAGTATGTTTTTAACATGAATAGCATGGTGCTAGCAAGTTTTAAGCATGACTAGCATGTAGTTCGCATTATGCTAGCATGTTTCTAACATGATTAGCATGTTGCTAGCATTTTTTAGCATTATAAACATGTTGTTACCATGTTGCTAGCAAGAATAGCATGTAGTTAGCCTGTTGCTAGCATGCTGAGTATCATCAGTTAATCGGTTCTCAGATTGTTGAACATGTCTGAAAGAAACGGTTCTTGGTTTAGAGCCCGTCAGTGTGTAGACCTGTTAATGTATACGTACAAATTTTATATTGTATCGTGTTCAGTCTAGATGGATTGTGTGTTTTGGGAGCCTGAAACTGCTATTTTTTAAAACCAGGTGCCAGAGTGGATGAATCTGAAATTGATAACCTTGTGTTTTTGTGTGTACAGTAAAGTTTGTATAAAAACATGAACAAGTGCTGCGTCTCAATGTGCCTACTTATACTACGCCCTTAAAGTATATACTCTTTTGGTGAAGAAAAGGTCACACTTTGAGTGTGTAGTAGAAGAGTAGGCAAGCTTTGGGACACAATATCACAACAATTGCATCTTTAACAAAGCGCTCTGTCGCATAATTTACACACACTGTCACTGTAAACTGGCCTGTCAATCATCTTGTCACAGTTAACATTCTCCATATTTAATTTCATTTAACCTTAATACCATATCAGAAAGAAGAGAAGTAGCATGTTGATCTGCCAGCCGTGGGTCTTCATGCAGAAAACTCTACTCATATTTTCTGCATAAGGATGCATTTAAAAGTTAACGTCAAACAGATGTTTATAAAATTTTACATTACATTAAGATTAAATATAACATAGATGACATTAAGTAATTTATTTCCATTTATTATTTTTTATTATTTTGAATAAATATTGTACCTAGATAAATCTTGGTTATTATTAACTTAAACGCTTTTATCTAATCCTCTATGCTTAACCCTCGGTTGTGCGCATTCACCATGTTTGTAGTTATTTTACGTTGTTTATTCATATTTGTTGTTCTGAACCGAATCCTTCATCGGAGTGCAATGAATTGTGGGTAATATTAGGTATTAGTGTGTGCACGGATCCACACTTAAAAAAAAGATTAAATGATTAACCATTAAATCAGCTGTGTTTTTTTTAATGACAAATATAACTTACCTATAGAGACACAAATTAAAAGTTTGATAATATAAAAAAGGCAGTTAAATTGAAAGTTTATATAGATTAAACAGCCACAGTATATAGTGAAAATGATGCTTTCTGATTTAGTGTGCTGTAACATACTTGAAAATACACTAAAATCTATGTATATTGGGCATAGTTCTAAAAATGTGGAAAAGTTACCATGGTTTGAATATGAACATTACTGTGCAGAATAAAACTTCAAAAATACAAAATAAATATTTTAGATATTGTACAAAGTAAAACATTTTTTAATGATGTTCATCCATAAGTTTTGATTTTGACATAGATTTCACAATGTATGTAATTTGTGCGGGCTGCTTCAGTTTCTTCAGAAAGGGTTAGAAATCCATAGCATGCCACTGTAAGTTAACTGGAAAGTGCAACTGTCAAAAAAACAAAAAAAGTGATGAATTCTCATGAGCAGGTTTAGATTACAGGTTTTTTAATCACAGGTATAATAATCAGAGATTTTACAGTAAAAATCTTCAAAATTATCTTTAGTACAGTTTAAACAATAATCAATGTATTACTTTACTGAGAATATAGATATTCCTTAGAGTAAATAACATTCACAGTGCAATGTGCAAAAATATATAAATGGTACATTTGATGTTAAGATCACATAAAGAAAACAAAACATTTTTTGAACATTTGGATAGATATTGAATCCTATATAGATGGATTGACAACATTGAAACATGAACATTTGATATATTTACAGCTAAGGAATGTTAAATATGTATTAATCTTTATATATCACAGTTTGTATAGATACTACGTAATTAAATCCATTCACATGTTTTCTCTCTCTCTTTATTTTTTTTTTCTTCAGGGAGGAGAAACTACTTTTAAACATATTTCACAATGTATGTAATTTGTATGGACTGCTTCGGAGAAATGTCTTCGGAAACAGTTAGAAATCCATCAGTCAAACACTGAAGATACTGAGAGACTGAAATCACTAACCATGAAGTCTCCTGATCAACTCTGAATCAAGAAAATCGGGTTTTAGAGTTGTAATTTCTTTTTCTAGGTAAGTTTTTACAGTTAAAAAAATAATAATTGAAATCTAAATAAATCTATTAATTTACTAACAATATGGAAAAAAACATTATAGTTTAAATTACATTCGTAATGCAATGCTCAAAATATATATATATTTTAATAATATGTTTAATTAACTTTATCACTTTGCAAAAACACAACAAACATGAACTTGGTAGAGAGGGAAAAAATAATAAATAGGTAAAAGATTTCAAGACAAACTATAGGTTGACTTCAGAAAGTCTAGCCTGAAAGTTTGAAACAGTTGTAAAACCTTGAAGTTTGAAGATGTACAAAGATAGATGTTGATAGCATGTTGTAAGCATAATGTAGCACATTGATAACATGATTTAACAAGTTGCTAGTATGTTTTTAACATGAATAGCATGGTGCTAGCAAGTTTTAAGCATGACTAGCATGTAGTTCGCATTATGCTAGCATGTTTCTAACATGATTAGCATGTTGCTAGCATTTTTTAGCATTATAAACATGTTGTTACCATGTTGCTAGCAAGAATAGCATGTAGTTAGCCTGTTGCTAGCATGCTGAGTATCATCAGTTAATCGGTTCTCAGATTGTTGAACATGTCTGAAAGAAACGGTTCTTGGTTTAGAGCCCGTCAGTGTGTAGACCTGTTAATGTATACGTACAAATTTTATATTGTATCGTGTTCAGTCTAGATGGATCGTGTGTTTTGGGAGCCTGAAACTGCTATTTTTTAAAACCAGGTGCCAGAGTGGATGAATCTGAAATTGATAACCTTGTGTTTTTGTGTGTACAGTAAAGTTTGTATAAAAACATGAACAAGTGCTGCGTCTCAATGTGCCTACTTATACTACGCCCTTAAAGTATATACTCTTTTGGTGAAGAAAAGGTCACACTTTGAGTGTGTAGTAGAAGAGTAGGCAAGCTTTGGGACACAATATCACAACAATTGCATCTTTAACAAAGCGCTCTGTCGCATAATTTACACACACTGTCACTGTAAACTGGCCTGTCAATCATCTTGTCACAGTTAACATTCTCCATATTTAATTTCATTTAACCTTAATACCATATCAGAAAGAAGAGAAGTAGCATGTTGATCTGCCAGCCGTGGGTCTTCATGCAGAAAACTCTACTCATATTTTCTGCATAAGGATGCATTTAAAAGTTAACGTCAAACAGATGTTTATAAAATTTTACATTACATTAAGATTAAATATAACATAGATGACATTAAGTAATTTATTTCCATTTATTATTTTTTATTATTTTGAATAAATATTGTACCTAGATAAATCTTGGTTATTATTAACTTAAACGCTTTTATCTAATCCTCTATGCTTAACCCTCGGTTGTGCGCATTCACCATGTTTGTAGTTATTTTACGTTGTTTATTCATATTTGTTGTTCTGAACCGAATCCTTCATCGGAGTGCAATGAATTGTGGGTAATATTAGGTATTAGTGTGTGCACGGATCCACACTTAAAAAAAAGATTAAATGATTAACCATTAAATCAGCTGTGTTTTTTTTAATGACAAATATAACTTACCTATAGAGACACAAATTAAAAGTTTGATAATATAAAAAAGGCAGTTAAATTGAAAGTTTATATAGATTAAACAGCCACAGTATATAGTGAAAATGATGCTTTCTGATTTAGTGTGCTGTAACATACTTGAAAATACACTAAAATCTATGTATATTGGGCATAGTTCTAAAAATGTGGAAAAGTTACCATGGTTTGAATATGAACATTACTGTGCAGAATAAAACTTCAAAAATACAAAATAAATATTTTAGATATTGTACAAAGTAAAACATTTTTTAATGATGTTCATCCATAAGTTTTGATTTTGACATAGATTTCACAATGTATGTAATTTGTGCGGGCTGCTTCAGTTTCTTCAGAAAGGGTTAGAAATCCATAGCATGCCACTGTAAGTGAACTGGAAAGTGCAACTGTCAAAAAAACAAAAAAAGTGATGAATTCTCATGAGCAGGTTTAGATTACAGGTTTTTTAATCACAGGTATAATAATCAGAGATTTTACAGTAAAAATCTTCAAAATTATCTTTAGTACAGTTTAAACAATAATCAATGTATTACTTTACTGAGAATATAGATATTCCTTAGAGTAAATAACATTCACAGTGCAATGTGCAAAAATATATAAATGGTACATTTGATGTTAAGATCACATAAAGAAAACAAAACATTTTTTGAACATTTGGATAGATATTGAATCCTATATAGATGGATTGACAACATTGAAACATGAACATTTGATATATTTACAGCTAAGGAATGTTAAATATGTATTAATCTTTATATATCACAGTTTGTATAGATACTACGTAATTAAATCCATTCACATGTTTTCTCTCTCTCTTTATTTTTTTTTTCTTCAGGGAGGAGAAACTACTTTTAAACATATTTCACAATGTATGTAATTTGTATGGACTGCTTCGGAGAAATGTCTTCGGAAACAGTTAGAAATCCATCAGTCAAACACTGAAGATACTGAGAGACTGAAATCACTAACCATGAAGTCTCCTGATCAACTCTGAATCAAGAAAATCGGGTTTTAGAGTTGTAATTTCTTTTTCTAGGTAAGTTTTTACAGTTAAAAAAATAATAATTGAAATCTAAATAAATCTATTAATTTACTAACAATATGGAAAAAAACATTATAGTTTAAATTACATTCGTAATGCAATGCTCAAAATATATATATATTTTAATAATATGTTTAATTAACTTTATCACTTTGCAAAAACACAACAAACATGAACTTGGTAGAGAGGGAAAAAATAATAAATAGGTAAAAGATTTCAAGACAAACTATAGGTTGACTTCAGAAAGTCTAGCCTGAAAGTTTGAAACAGTTGTAAAACCTTGAAGTTTGAAGATGTACAAAGATAGATGTTGATAGCATGTTGTAAGCATAATGTAGCACATTGATAACATGATTTAACAAGTTGCTAGTATGTTTTTAACATGAATAGCATGGTGCTAGCAAGTTTTAAGCATGACTAGCATGTAGTTCGCATTATGCTAGCATGTTTCTAACATGATTAGCATGTTGCTAGCATTTTTTAGCATTATAAACATGTTGTTACCATGTTGCTAGCAAGAATAGCATGTAGTTAGCCTGTTGCTAGCATGCTGAGTATCATCAGTTAATCGGTTCTCAGATTGTTGAACATGTCTGAAAGAAACGGTTCTTGGTTTAGAGCCCGTCAGTGTGTAGACCTGTTAATGTATACGTACAAATTTTATATTGTATCGTGTTCAGTCTAGATGGATCGTGTGTTTTGGGAGCCTGAAACTGCTATTTTTTTAAAACCAGGTGCCAGAGTGGATGAATCTGAAATTGATAACCTTGTGTTTTTGTGTGTACAGTAAAGTTTGTATAAAAACATGAACAAGTGCTGCGTCTCAATGTGCCTACTTATACTACGCCCTTAAAGTATATACTCTTTTGGTGAAGAAAAGGTCACACTTTGAGTGTGTAGTAGAAGAGTAGGCAAGCTTTGGGACACAATATCACAACAATTGCATCTTTAACAAAGCGCTCTGTCGCATAATTTACACACACTGTCACTGTAAACTGGCCTGTCAATCATCTTGTCACAGTTAACATTCTCCATATTTAATTTCATTTAACCTTAATACCATATCAGAAAGAAGAGAAGTAGCATGTTGATCTGCCAGCCGTGGGTCTTCATGCAGAAAACTCTACTCATATTTTCTGCATAAGGATGCATTTAAAAGTTAACGTCAAACAGATGTTTATAAAATTTTACATTACATTAAGATTAAATATAACATAGATGACATTAAGTAATTTATTTCCATTTATTATTTTTTATTATTTTGAATAAATATTGTACCTAGATAAATCTTGGTTATTATTAACTTAAACGCTTTTATCTAATCCTCTATGCTTAACCCTCGGTTGTGCGCATTCACCATGTTTGTAGTTATTTTACGTTGTTTATTCATATTTGTTGTTCTGAACCGAATCCTTCATCGGAGTGCAATGAATTGTGGGTAATATTAGGTATTAGTGTGTGCACGGATCCACACTTAAAAAAAAGATTAAATGATTAACCATTAAATCAGCTGTGTTTTTTTTAATGACAAATATAACTTACCTATAGAGACACAAATTAAAAGTTTGATAATATAAAAAAGGCAGTTAAATTGAAAGTTTATATAGATTAAACAGTCACAGTATATAGTGAAAATGATGCTTTCTGATTTAGTGTGCTGTAACATACTTGAAAATACACTAAAATCTATGTATATTGGGCATAGTTCTAAAAATGTGGAAAAGTTACCATGGTTTGAATATGAACATTACTGTGCAGAATAAAACTTCAAAAATACAAAATAAATATTTTAGATATTGTACAAAGTAAAACATTTTTTAATGATGTTCATCCATAAGTTTTGATTTTGACATAGATTTCACAATGTATGTAATTTGTGCGGGCTGCTTCAGTTTCTTCAGAAAGGGTTAGAAATCCATAGCATGCCACTGTAAGTGAACTGGAAAGTGCAACTGTCAAAAAAACAAAAAAAGTGATGAATTCTCATGAGCAGGTTTAGATTACAGGTTTTTTAATCACAGGTATAATAATCAGAGATTTTACAGTAAAAATCTTCAAAATTATCTTTAGTACAGTTTAAACAATAATCAATGTATTACTTTACTGAGAATATAGATATTCCTTAGAGTAAATAACATTCACAGTGCAATGTGCAAAAATATATAAATGGTACATTTGATGTTAAGATCACATAAAGAAAACAAAACATTTTTTGAACATTTGGATAGATATTGAATCCTATATAGATGGATTGACAACATTGAAACATGAACATTTGATATATTTACAGCTAAGGAATGTTAAATATGTATTAATCTTTATATATCACAGTTTGTATAGATACTACATAATTAAATCCATTCACATGTTTTCTCTCTCTCTTTATTTTTTTTTTCTTCAGGGAGGAGAAACTACTTTTAAACATATTTCACAATGTATGTAATTTGTATGGACTGCTTCGGTGAAATGTCTTCGGAAACAGTTAGAAATCCATCAGTCAAACACTGAAGATACTGAGAGACTGAAATCACTAACCATGAAGTCTCCTGATCAACTCTGAATCAAGAAAATCGGGTTTTAGAGTTGTAATTTCTTTTTCTAGGTAAGTTTTTACAGTTAAAAAAATAATAATTGAAATCTAAATAAATCTATTAATTTACTAACAATATGGAAAAAAACATTATAGTTTAAATTACATTCGTAATGCAATGCTCAAAATATATATATATATATTTTAATAATATGTTTAATTAACTTTATCACTTTGCAAAAACACAACAAACATGAACTTGGTAGAGAGGGAAAAAATAATAAATAGGTAAAAGATTTCAAGACAAACTATAGGTTGACTTCAGAAAGTCTAGCCTGAAAGTTTGAAACAGTTGTAAAACCTTGAAGTTTGAAGATGTACAAAGATAGATGTTGATAGCATGTTGTAAGCACAATGTAGCACATTGATAACATGATTTAACAAGTTGCTAGTATGTTTTTAACATGAATAGCATGGTGCTAGCAAGTTTTAAGCATGACTAGCATGTAGTTCGCATTATGCTAGCATGTTTCTAACATGATTAGCATGTTGCTAGCATTTTTTAGCATTATAAACATGTTGTAACCATGTTGCTAGCAAGAATAGCATGTAGTTAGCCTGTTGCTAGCATGCTGAGTATCATCAGTTAATCGGTTCTCAGATTGTTGAACATGTCTGAAAGAAACGGTTCTTGGTTTAGAGCCCGTCAGTGTGTAGACCTGTTAATGTATACGTACAAATTTTATATTGTATCGTGTTCAGTCTAGATGGATCGTGTGTTTTGGGAGCCTGAAACTGCTATTTTTTAAAACCAGGTGCCAGAGTGGATGGATCTGAAATTGATAACCTTGTTTTTTTGTGTGTACAGTAAAGTTTGTATTAAAACATGAACAAGTGCTGCGTCTCAATTTGCCTACTTATACTACTCCCTTAAAGTATATACTCTTTTGGTGAAGAAAAGGTCACACTTTGAGTGTGTAGTAGAAGAGTAGGCAAGCTTTGGGACACAATATCACAACAATTGCATCTTTAACAAAACGCTCTGTCGCATAATTTACACACACTGTCACTGTAAACTGGCCTGTCAATCATCTTGTCACAGTTAACATTCTCCATATTTAATTTCATTTAACCTTAATACCAAATCAGAAAGAAGAGAAGTAGCATGTTGATCTGCCAGCCGTGGTTCTTCATGCAGAAAACTCTACTCATATTTTCTGCATAAGGATGCATTTAAAAGTTAACGTCAAACAGATGTTTATAAAAGTTTACATTACATTAAGATTAAATATAACATAGATGACATTAAGTAATTTATTTCCATTTATTTTTTTTTTTATTATTTTGAATAAATATTGTACCTAGATAAATCTTGGTTATTATTAACTTAAACGCTTTTATCTAATCCTCTCTGCTTAACCCTCGGTTGTGCGCATTCACCATGTTTGTAGTTATTTTACGTTGTTTATTCATATTTGTTGTTCTGAACCGAATCCTTCATCGGAGTGCAACGAATTGTGGGTAATATTAGGTATTAGTGTGTGCACGGATCCACACTTAAAAAAAAGATTAAATGATTAACCATTAAATCAGCTGTGTTTTTTTTTAATGACAAATATAACTTACCTATAGAGACACAAATTAAAAGTTTGATAATATAAAAAAGGCAGTTAAATTGAAAGTTTATATAGATTAAACAGCCACAGTATATAGTGAAAATGATGCTTTCTGATTTAGTGTGCTGTAACATACTTGAAAATACACTAAAATCTATGTATATTGGGCATAGTTCTAAAAATGTGGAAAATTTACCATGGTTTGAATATGAACATTACTGTGCAGAATAAAACTTCAAAAATACAAAATAAATATTTTAGATATTGTACAAAGTAAAACATTTTTTAATGATGTTTATCCATAAGTTTTGATTTTGACATAGATTTCACAATGTATGTAATTTGTGTGGGCTGCTTCAGTTTCTTCAGAAAGGGTTAGAAATCCATAGCATGCCACTGTAAGTTAACTGGAAAGTGCAACTGTCAAAAAAACTAAAATAGTGATGAATTCTCATGAGCAGGTTTACATTACAGGTTTTTTTTTTAATCACAGATATAATAATCAGGATTTTTTCAGTAAAAATCTTCAAAAAGATCCTTAATAGAGTTTAAACAATAATCAATGTATTACTTTACTGAGAATATATATATTCCTTAGAGTAAATAACATTCACAATGCAACGTCCAAAAATATATAAATAGTACATTTGATGTTAAGATCACATAAAGAAAACAAATTTCTCTTTAACAATTTGGATAAATATTGGATCCTATAATATAGATGGATTGACAACATTGAAACCTAAACATTTGATATATTTACAGCTAAGGAATGTTAAATATTTATTAATCTTTATATATCACAGTTTGTATAGATACTACGTAATGAAATCCATTCACATGTTTTCTCTCTCTCTTTATTTTTTTTTTCTTCAGGGAGGAGAAACTACTTTTAAACATATTTCACAATGTATGTAATTTGTATGGACTGCTTCGGTGAAATGTCTTCAGAAACAGTTAGTTGGATCCTATAATATAGATGGATTGACAACATTGAAACATAAACATTTGATATATTTACAGCTAAGGAATGTAAAATATGTATTAATCTTTATATATCACAGTTTGTATAAATACTACGTAATGAAATTCATTCACAGATTTTCTCTCTCTCTATAAACATATTTCACAATGTATGCAATTTGTATGGACTTCCTAAGTCAGAATCCGAATCAGAATCAGAATTAGAAAGAGCTTTATTGCCAAGTATGCTTATGCATACAAGGAATTTGTTTTAGTGACATAAGCTTCCAGTAGACAGAGACAACAACACACAGACAAAAAAAAAGACAAAAAAAGAGAGAGATTTACAAATTGGCAAATAAATAAATGTATAAACAATTGTGCTATAAACGATAATGGAATAGGATTGAGTGAGATGCAGGAATGTTCTAGGATGGAGGGTTAACAAATAAATATAAGGATATTGCACGTTTATAAGCATAAGTAGGGAACATTTAACTGTTCATGAGGTAGATTGTCTGGGGGAAGAAACTGTTCTTGTGCCTTGCTGTTCTGGTGTTTGCGGCTCTCAGGCGCCGGCCAGATGGCAAAAGTTCAAAGATGGGGTGACTTGGATGTGAGGGATCCAGAGTGATTTTCTGAGCCCTTTTCCTCACTCTGGATGTATACAGTTCTTGAAGGGTTCTTGAAGGGTCTCTAGGTTGTTAAGACTGCACCAGACAGCCAGCTGCTCAACCTCTTGTCTGTAAGCAGATTCATCACCGTCCTGGATGAGGCCGATGACTGTAGTGTCGTCTGCAAACTTTAGGAGCTTGACAGAGGGGTCTTTAGAGGTGCAGTCGTTGGTGTACAGGGAGAAAAGCAGAGGGGAGAGAACACATCCCTGAGGGGCACCAATGTTGGTGGATCAGCTGTTTGATGTGAATTTCCCCAGTCTCACTAACTGTTGCCTATCTGTCAGAAAGCTGGTGATCCACTGACAGATAGAGATAGGAACAGAGAGCTGGGTAAGTTTGGTCTGAAGGGCTGTTGGGATGATGGTGTTAAATGCCGAACTAAAGTCCACAAATAGGATCCTCACATAAGTCCCTGTTTTGTCCAGATGTTGCAGGATGAAGTGCAATCCCATGTTGATTGCATCATCCACGGACCTGTTTGCTCGGTAAGCAAACTGGAGGGGGTCCAGTAAGGGTCCAGTGATGTCCTTCAGATAACCCAGAACCCGTTTTTCAAACGACTTCATGACGACAGACGTTAGAGCCACAGGTCTGTAGTCGTTAAGTTCTGCTATCTTGGGTTTCTTTGGGATGGGGATGATGGAGTGTTTGAAGCAGGAAGGCACTTCACAAAACTCCAGGGATCTGTTGAAGATCTGTGAAAAGATGGGGACCAGCTGGTCAGCACAGATTTTCAGACAGGCTGGTGTAACACTATCTGGGCCTGGTGCTTTTCTTCTTTTGTTCTTCTTGAAGACTTGGCGCACATCATCTTCACAGATTTGAAGAGCAGTTGGTGTGGAGGGTGGGATTGCAGGATGTGTTAATGGTTGTTTAGGGAGATGGTCAGAATGGGTGTTGGGGGTTTCAAATCTACAATAAAACTCATTCAGGTCGTTAGCAAGTCGTTGATTAGCCTCAGTGCAAGGGGGTGGTGTCTTATAGTTCGTGATGGCTCTTAGACCTCTCCACACTGAAGTTGAGTCGTTGGAAGTAAACTGGTCTTCCAACTTTTTAGTGTAGGTTTTTTAGCCGCTCTGATCACTTTGTTCAGTGTGTTCCTGGCCTGATTGTACAAGACCCTGTCCCCATTTCTGTAGGCATCCTCTTTGGCCTGACGAAGATGTCTGAGTTTTACTGTAAACCATGGCTTATCATTGTTGAATGTTAAATAAGTCCTGGTAGGAATGCATATACAGTATTGTTCAAAATAATAGCAGTACAATGTGACTAACCAGAATAATCAAGGTTTTTAGTATATTTTTTATTGCTACGTGGCAAACAAGTTACCAGTAGGTTCAGTAGATTCTCAGAAAACAAACAAGACCCAGCATTCATGATATGCACGCTCTTAAGGCTGTGCAATTGGGCAATTAGTTGAAAGGGGTGTGTTCAAAAAAATAGCAGTGTCTACCTTTGACTGTACAAACTCAAAACTATTTTGTACAAACATTTTTTTTTTTCTGGGATTTAGCAATCCTGTGAATCACTAAACTAATATTTAGTTGTATGACCACAGTTTTTTAAAACTGCTTGATATCTGTGTGGCATGGAGTCAACCAACTTGTGGCACCTCTCAGCTGTTATTCCACTCCATGATTCTTTAACAACATTCCACAATTCATTCACATTTCTTGGTTTTGCTTCAGAAACAGCATTTTTGATATCACCCCACAAGTTCTCAATTGGATTAAGGTCTGGAGATTGGGCTGGCCACTCCATAACATTAATTTTGTTGGTTTGGAACCAAGACTTTGCCCGTTTACTAGTGTGTTTTGGGTCATTGTCTTGTTGAAACAACCATTTCAAGGGCATGTCCTCTTCAGCATAGGGCAACATGACCTCTTCAAGTATTTTAACATATGCAAACTGATCCATGATCCCTGGTATGCGATAAATAGGCCCAACACCATAGTAGGAGAAACATGCCCATATCATGATGCTTGCACCTCCATGCTTCACTGTCTTCACTGTGTACTGTGGCTTGAATTCAGAGTTTGGGGGTCGTCTCACAAACTGCCTGTGGCCCTTGGACCCAAAAAGAACAATTTTACTCTCATCAGTCCACAAAATGTTCCTCCATTTCTCTTTAGGCCAGTTGATGTGTTCTTTGGCAAATTGTAACCTCTTCTGCACATGCCTTTTTTTTAACAGAGGGACTTTGCGGGGGATTCTTGAAAATAGATTAGCTTCACACAGACGTCTTCTAACTGTCACAGTACTTACAGGTAACTCCAGACTGTCTTTGATCATCCTGGAGGTGATCATTGGCTGAGCCTTTGCCATTCTGGTTATTCTTCTATCCATTTTGATGGTTGTCTTCCGTTTTCTTCCACGTCTCTCTGGTTTTGCTCTCCATTTTAAGGCATTGGATATCATTTTAGCTGAACAGCCTATCATTTTTTGCACCTCTTTATAGGTTTTCCCCTCTCTAATCAACTTTTTAATCAAAGTACGCTGTTCTTCTGAACAATGTCTTGAACGACCCATTTTCCTCAGCTTTCAAATGCATGGTCAACAAGTGTTGGCTTCATCCTTAAATAGGGGCCACCTGATTCACACCTGTTTCTTCACAAAATTGATGACCTCAGTGATTGAATGCCACACTGCTATTTTTTTTAACACACCCCTTTCAACTAATTCAACTAATTGCCCAATTGCACAGCCTTAAGAGCGTGCATATCATGAATGCTGGGTCTCATTTGTTTTCTGAGAATCTACTGAACCTACTGGTAACTTGTTTGCCACGTAGCAATAAAAAAATATACGAAAAACCTTGATTATTCTGGTTAGTCACATTGTACTGCTATTATTTTGAACAATACTGTATCCTCACAGAAACTAATATAGGATGTTATGGTCTCTGTGAGTTCGTCTCAGATCGGTGGTAGCAGCTTCAAAAACACTCCAATCAGTCAGGTCAATAAGTGAAATGTCTTAGGAAACAGTTAGAAATCCATCAGTCAAAAACTAAAGATACTGAGAGACTGAAATCACTAACCATGAAGTCTCCTGAGCAGCTCTGGATCAAGAAAATCGGGTTTTAGAGTTGCTATTTTTTTTTCTAGGTACGTTTTAACAGTTAAAAAAATAATTTAAATCTAAATAAATCTATTAATTTACTAACAATATGGAAAAAAAACATTATAGTGTAAATAACATTCTTAATGCAATGCTCAAAATATTCTCTTTTTTAAAATAATATGTTTCATTAACTTTATCACTTTGCAAAAACACAACAAACATGACCCATAGTAGAGAGGGAAAAAAAATCATAATTAGGTAAAAGATTTCAAGACAAACTTTAGGTTGACTTCAGAAAGTCTAGCCTGAAAGTTTGAAACAGTTGTAAAACCTTGAAGTTTGAAGATGTAGAAAAATAGATGTTGATAGCATGTTGTAATGCTATCAATATGATAACATGATTAGCATGTTGCTAGCATTTTTTAGAATTATGAACATGTTGTTAGCATGTTGCTAGCAAGAATAGCATGTAGTTAGCCTGTTGCTAGCACGCTGAGTATCATCAGTTAATCGGTTCTCAGATTGTTGAACATGTCTGAAAGAAACGGTTCTTGGTTTAGAGCCCGTCAGCGTGTAGACCTGTTAATGTATACATAAAAATGTTGTATTGTATCGGTGTTCAGTCTAAATGGATGGCGTGTTTTGGGAGCCTGAAACTGCTATTTTTTAAAACCAGGTGCCAGAGTGGATGACTCAAACTGACCCAGCTCTCTGTTCCTAGCTCTATCTGTCAGTGGATCGCCAGCTTTCTGACAGATAGGCAACAGTTAGAGAGAAATTCACATCAAACAGCTGCTCCACCAACATTGGTGCCCCTCAGGGATGTGTTCTCTCCCCTCTGCTTTTCACCCTGTACACCAACGACTGCACCTCTAAAGACCCCTCTGTCAAGCTCCTAAAGTTTGCAGACGACACTACAGTCATCGGCCTCATCCAGGACGGTGATGAGTCTGCTTACAGACAAGAGGTTGAGCAGCTGGCTGTCTGGTGCAGTCTTAACAACCTGGAGCTGAACACGCTCAAAACAGTGGAGATGATCGTGGACTTTAGGAGAAACCCACCTGCACTTTCCCCACTCAGCATCATGAATAGCACTGTGACTGCAGTGGAGTCATTCAGATTCCTGGGAACCACCATCTCTCAGGACCTGAAGTGGGACAATCACATTGACTCCATTGTTAAAAAGGCCCAGCAAAGGTTGTATTTCCTTCGCCAGCCGAGGAAGTTTAACTTGCCACAGGAGCTGCTGAAACAGTTCTACTCAGCCGTCATTGAGTCTGTCCTCTGTACTTCAATAACTGTCTGGTTTGGTTCAGCAACAAAATCAGACATCAGAAGACTACAGAGAACTGTTCGGACTGCTGAAAGGATTATTGGTGCTCCCCTGCCCACCCTTCAAGAACTGTATACATCCAGAGTGAGGAAAATCACTCTGGATCCCTCACATCAAAGTCACCCCATCTCTGAACTTTTGCCATCTGGCCGGTTCCTCAGAGCCGCAAACACCAGAACATCAAGGCACAAGAATAGTTTCTTCCCCCAGGCAATCTACCTCATGAACAGTTAAATGTTCCCTACTTATGCTTATAAACGTGCAATATCCTTATATTTATTTGTTAACCCTCCATCCTTGAACATTCCTGCATCTCACTCAATCCTATTCCATTATCGTTTATAGCACAATTGTTTATACACTTATTATTTGCCAATTTGTAAATCTCTCTTTTTTATTTTTCATTTTTTTTGTCTGTGTGTTGTTGTCTCTGTGTACTGGAAGCTTATGTTACTAAAACAAATTCCTTGTATGCGTAAGCATACTTGGCAATAAAGCTCTTTCTGATTCTGATTCTGATTCTGAGTGTGTAGTAGAAGAGTAGGCAAGCTTTGGGACACAATATCACAACAATGGCATCTTTAACAAAACGCTCTGTCGCATAATTTACACACACTGTCACTGTAAACTGGCCTGTCAATCATCTTGTCACAGTTAGCATTCTCCATATTTAATTTCATTTAACCTTAATACCATATCAGAAAGAAGAGAAGTAGCATGTTGATCTGCCAGCCGTGGGTCTTCATTCAGAAAACGCTACTCATATTTTCTGCATAATGATGCATTTAAAAGTTAACAAACAAACAGATTTTTATAAAAAATGTACATTACATACAGATTAAGTATAACAAAGATAATATTTTTTTTTTCATTATTTGTTATTGTTTTTAATAAATATTGTACCTAGATAAATCTTGGTTATTATTAACTTAAACCCTTTTATCTAATCCTCTCTGCTTAACCCTTGGTTGTGCGCATTCACCATGTTTGTAGTTTTTTAATGTTTTTTATTTATATTTGTTGTTCTGAACTGAATCCTTTGTCGGAGTGCAATGGATTGTGGGTAATATTAGGTATTAGTGTGTGCACGGATCCACACTTAAAAAAATGATTAATTGATTAACCATTAAATCAGCTGTTTTTTTTAAAATGACAAATATAACTTACCTATAGAGACACAAATGAAAAGTTTGATAATATGAAAGGCAGTTAAATTGAAAGTTTATATAGATGAAACAGTCACAGTATATAGTGAAAAGATGCTTTCCAATTTAGTGTGCTGTAACTATTGAAAATACACTAAAATATATGTATATTGGGCATAGTTTTAAAAATGTGGAAAAGTTACCATGGTTTGAATATGAACATTACTGTGCGGAATAAAACTTCAAAAATACAAAATAAATGTTTTATGTATTGTACAAAGTAAAAAAAAATTTTTTTAATGATGTTTATCCATAAGTTTTGATTTTGACATAGATTTCACAATGTAATTTGTGTGGGCTGCTTCAGTTTCTTCAGAAAGGTGTAGAAATCCATAGCATGCCACTGTAAGTGAACTGGAAAGTGCAACTGTCAAAAAAACAAAAAAAGTGATGAATTCTCATGAGCAGGTTTAGATTAAAGGTTTTTTAATCACAGGTATAATAATCAGAGTTTTTACAGTAAAATCTTCAAAAAGATCCTTAATACAGTTTAAACAATAATCAATGTATTACTTTACTGAGAATATAGATATTCCTTAGAGTAAATAACCAGGCCATTCTCATCCCAAAGCATCATATAGTGACACTTGTGACATTTCATCCACAAAAAGAATGCCACAAAAAATTAGGCCTACTTCTAATGTATTCTGTCATCTTTTCCTCACCTTCAAGTAACTGCAAACCCGTAGATGAAGAAGGAGAAATGCCAGCTGAGACTTGGAACCCTTTGTGATCTAAAACAAATAAGACGACAACCAGAGGAGCACAGTAATATGCTCATGCTTATAATGGGGAGGGAGGGAGGGAGGGTTGCGGGCCGTTTGAGGATGCTTACTGAGCAGTGGTGACACGTATAAATGTCCCATGTCTAATAGGAGAGTGGTAGTGATTGGAGCCATTTGACAGCTGAACGCATTAGCTGGTCACAGCCTATGCCTCCATGGCCTGACTGAACTAATGCTACGCAGTATGGTTCCTTATGGGGGTTCTTGCTCCCGAAATAATTGAACATACAAGAGCTTTAAACATTAACCCCCCAAACATAATGAGAGGTATTACTGCCTGAAGAAGAACCCCCCAAAACAAACCTTTTTCCATTCCTGCAAAAGAGAAAAGACAGTGTTATTGAGATATTCTTAATATAACCTACTGGCTAGCAAGGGGGTTTTCTCCCTTCTGATGAGGCAGAGAATAGCAGGCCTCTCTATAATTAAAGTAGCGAGGAATAGCAGCAAGGGGTATTCTCTCCAGCCGGAGAACCGCAAGAACAAGCAGCATGTCCCTCGCTTGCTATGAGGGGTAGGCGAGTAGCGTGAAGACTCCCCAAAATTGTCCTTGTTCCATTCCTGCAAAAGAGAAAGATAAGGTTATTGAGATGCAGCCTATTGACTAGGAGAGAGGTTCCCCCCCCCCCCCCAAACAGGAGGGAGAGGATAGCAGTCCCCTCTTTAATTTAAAGAAAGGACTTATAGTCCAGTGCGACTTATATGTTTTTTTCCTCTTCATGACATATTTTTGAACTGATGCGACTTATACTCAGGTGCGACTTATAGTCCGAAAAATACGGTATAAGATATACAAAAACAAACTAACCAGAATCATGAGAAGCAATAAAAAGAATTCTTATAGTAAACTACTGGAGGACAATATAAGCAATATAAGAAACACCTGGAAAGTGCTGAATGAAATTATCAAGAAAAAAAGGCAAAATGGGACACACTAACTATTTTCTGACAAAAGATAATGTAGAAGTTAAGGATATGACCTTAGCTGCAAATTACTTTAATTTATTTTATTTTTATTTTTTTTTTGGAGTTGGTCCAGGCTTAGCTGAGGGGTTTGCAAAGACCTGCAGTATAAATGATGTGATAAGCAATAATGTAAATATTAATGAATCTATGCTATGTTCTTAGTAAACTGATGAAAAAGAAATTATAGAGATAGTTAAAACATTTAAGAGTGAAAAGTCAACTGACTGGAATGGTATTGACATGTTTATGGTAAAAAGTATTATTGGTTGTATTGTTAAACTCTTTGAGTTTTTTCCAGATAAAATGAAAATGGCAAAAGTGATACCAATATATAAGGCTGGTGAAAAACATACACTTTCAAACTACACACCTGTTTCACTGCTCTCACCAATTTTAAAATTTTTTAGAAAAAATATTCTCTAAAAGGCTCGATAACTACATTACTAAACACAATATACTGTGCAATCAGCAATATGGTTTCAGCACTAACAGGACAACCTCTTATGCACTTATTCAATTTGTGGAAGAAATAACAACAGTAATAGAACAAAAAAATATGCAGTAGGGATATTCTTGGATTTTAAGAAAGCATTTGATACAGTAGACCACAATTTATTGATTATGAAATTACACAAATATGGAATTAGGGAAACTGCACTTTCTTGGTTAAATAGCTACTTATATAATCGACAACAATATGTTGAACTGTAAAACCATATTTCAAAGTCAAAGAAAATTACTTGTGGGGTCCCCCAGGGGTCCTTTGTGTGCTTTCACACATAACCCATAAAGGTCCCTTAATGACACGTTACATCAGGGCGAGTCGAAAACGTTAGGTACATTATACTTTCACTGAAGCAAGCGAACGATCTCGGCGTCAGTGCGGAAAGTGAGAAACTAACTGATCTATGCTTCATTACATTTTGCACATATTTTTTTGTCGCGAACGTTGATCTTCCTTCAAAACAGCTGGTAAAAGAGTCGCGCGATACGTGCGTCATCACTTCGACACGGCTTTAGATCTGGCTTTTGTTCACACAGTGCTCGTCCCGGGACTGATCCCAGCAATGTTACTAGTGTTATATGGAGGGGTGGTTGGGATGAACTCAGATGCAGACAGGAAGTGCCAACACAGGATTTATTGTACAAAAAGGGGAAAACAAAACCCACGAGGGGGAAAACAACGACTAGGGTAAAGACTAAATAACTAAACAGGACTGGGCTGACAAAATAAACAAAGACTCAAAACACTAGAACACTAACTACAAATAAACACTCATGGATATACAAAGACTTTTCAAAGGGGTGACAAGGATACACTCTCTCACGAGGCTGACAAGTAGAAACACATATAAGGAGACAATGAACCGACAAAAGATAGAGCACACTAGGGGATCTAAATAGGGGAACTAATTAAGAAACAACAGGTGGCACAGATAAGGCAATCACGACAAGACTAGGATAACAAGGGGGGCGGGGCAAGGGAACGAGACAACACAAGCACATGGCCCAAAGACAAGGCCAAAACACGGGTCTGTCATGATCCTGCCTCAAGACTAGAGAAAAGTCAGGACATGAAGGCAGAACCGTGACAGAACCCCTCCCTTAAGGAGCGGCTTCCGTCTTAGAAGGACGGGACGAAGGATGACGACGGGGGGTCCGGGCAGGTCTGGGTGGTGAGGGGTGGGGAGTGGTCTCAGGACTACTGACAGGGGACATGACAAGAGAAGTCGCAGGACATGGGACAACATCTACTAGACACGGGGAGACAACAGCTGGACACGGGGAGACAGCTGGACACGGGGAGACATCAGCTGGACACTCGACGACATCAACTGGACACGGGTCAACATCAACAGGACATGGGGCAACATCAACAGGACACGGGACTATATCAACGGGACACTCGACAACATCAACGGGACACGGGACAACATCAGTGGAGACAGAAACTGGGTCAGGAACTGCGCTAACTGCGGCTGGCTCGGGATCTCTGGGGACAGGGTCTGGGGACAAGACAGGACTGGTGGGGACTTGAAGGATCTGGACAAGACGAGACAAATAATTAGACAGAGTCTTGGCAGCGATTACAACAGGCATCTCCTTACGAGATGAGACAGCCTGTAGCAATGCTTCGGCTGCAGAGTCGGCCGCGGCTCTCTCCTCTGCCCTAATGACTGCGGACTTGGAAACAGTTCTCCTAGTCGCCGGTTCGGGGTCAAGGGTCACCGCTGCTGGCTCGGGCACGCCAGCGCTCTCCGCTGCTGGCTCGGGCATGCCAGGGCTCACCGCTGCTGGCTCGGGCACGCCAGCGCTCACCGACTCAGGAATAGACAGAGTCGCAGGACCGGAAGACCCTTCTTCCTCCTCTTCCTCCTTGGCCGCGGTGCAGAGGTCACCGCTGGGTCTGAGACGAGTTGGGGGAGTTCAGTCTCTGGCAGGGCTGACTCCGTCGCTGAGGCCTCTGAAGAAGACTCCCATGAGAACCATCTCCCTCGCTTCTTGGGGAGACTGATGGGTGTGGGAGGAACAAAAAAAGGGGAAAACAAAACCCACGAGGGGGAAAACAACGACTAGGGTAAAGACTAAATAACTAAACAGGACTGGGCTGACAAGATAAACAAAGACTCAAAACACTAGAACACTAACTACAAATAAACACACACGGATATACAAAGACTTCTCAAAGGGGTGACAAGGATACACTCTCTCACGTGGCTGACAAGTAGAAACACATATAAGGAGACAATGAACCGACAAAAGATAGAGCACACTAGGGGATCTAAATAGGGGAACTAATTAAGAAACAACAGGTGGCACAGATAAGGCAATCACGACAAGACTAGGATAACAAGGGGGGCGGGGCAAGGGAACGAGACAACACAAGCACATGGCCCAAAGATAAAGGCCATGTGCTTGTACACAAAACACGGGTCTGTCATGATCCTGCCTCAAGACTAGAGAAAAGTCAGGACATGAAGGCAGAACCATGACAACTAGGTCCCCATCCCGGGTTCAATGCCGGAATCAATCCCGGAACGTGTTTGCTTTCACACAGAAGGCGACCCGGCAATGTTCCGGTAATTTGCCAGGTCTGACGTGCATTGTGAATGGGGCTTTACTGTTTGGAGGTATGGGGAAACACTTACAAAACCAACACTGAACCAATATTTATCCTTCAAAAGATAGCCTTAAGAATTGTACATAAACGTATAGAGCACCAACTACTCCACTGTTTATTAAATTAAAAGCACTAAAATTCAGAGATATTGTTGACTTCAAAACTGCACAAATTATGTATAAAATAAATAATCAACAGCTATCGAACAGTATACAAGGGTTGTTTCAAATGAGAGAGAGCAAACATCACTTAAGAGGAACATTTGTATTTAAAAAGAAATCTATAAGAACAAATTCTAAATATCACTGTATCACAACCAAAGGAGTTACGGGCCGAGAGATGCGGTTTGGGGAAAACAATGTCCGAGAAAGCTGCCTTCGGAGGATGCATCCCAAGGTTGGAAAGCATCAAGGCATGTCCGAATTCAATGTTAGCTTCAGATCCTGCCTCCTGAGATGCCTGTAATTTTTTTTTAAGCCAGTATAGATGTATCCTCGCTGCCTTTGATATCACATGATCCTGTGCATTTAATTCTGTGACAACTAAGCCAAAAATAAAAATGCCATCTGAAGTTGCGCTGTCAAATTATTTTATTTTATTTTATTTTTTTAAATGTAAATTTTGTGCAAAATATCCACGTAGTTATCGCCAACACTTTCTATATTTAGCTGTAGATCATGCTGTAGACCATTACTCTGCCTCAAAAGCATGTCCAAAATCATTTCATGAGGTTGAAAATAGACGTCAGCCAGACACTTCTGCTCCCGTTAGTTACTCACGCAGTGTTTGCATACTTAGCACAGATGAAGTAAAATGCAGTAATTGTCAAACACGCAGACACTTCAGAAACGTTTTCATGAGCAACAGAAACACTTTTATATACTGCTTCTTAAATGGCGCCATATTTTTCAAGAAATAAAAGTTCAACAATTGTATACTGTTTAAATGCTAATACAGTGGGGTATTGTAGTAAGTTTGTGGGAGGCAAGGAAGAGGACAAAGGGGTCGGCTGGACTGCTGACGTATTTATTTAACAGAAAATAACTAAAACTTTACAAACACCAAATGGTGACTTCTATTCTGACACGTTGGCACAGCACTTTCGGTTTACACCGCCATCTGAACACCCGGCCTGTGGATCACCTTGAACTTAAAAGGCTGAAGAGCTAGATACCAACGAGTGATCCGCGCGTTGGTATCCTTCATGTGGTGGAGCCACGTGGTCCGAACAGAGGGTGAACTCCCGTCCCAGGAGATAATAGCGGAGGGTGAGGACGGCCCATCTAATGGCAAGGCACTCTTTTTCGATGGTGCTGTACTTAGCCTCTCTCTTCGAGAGCTTCCGGCTAATGTACAGCACCGGCCGTTCCTCCCCCTCTATCTCCTGGGACAGGACTGCCCCCAGCCCCCTGTCCGACGCGTCTGTCTGCAACAGAAAAGGGAGAGAAAAATCAGGAGAGTGTAACAACGGCCCGCCACACAGAGCAGCCTTGACCTGAGTAAAGGCCTGCTGACACGGCTCCGTCCACTGGACAGTATCTGGCACCTGCTTTTTAGTAAGGTCAGTCAAAGGGCTGGTGAGGTCCGAATAATTAGGAATGAACCGTCTATAATATCCCGCCAGCCCCAAGAACTGCCTTACCTCCTTTTTGGTCTTGGGACGTGGGCAGGTCGCAATAGCGGCTGTCTTATAAATTTGGGGACACACCTGTCCATGCCCCAAGTGGAAACCCAAATAACTTACTTCCACATGCCCAATCGCACACTTCTTTGGGTTGGCCATGAGCCCCGCTCCCCTCAGCGACCTCAGGACAGCCCTCAGATGCTGCATATGCCGCTGCCAATCATTACTAAATATAATGATATCATCCAGGTAGGCAGCTGCATATGCAGCATGGGGCCGCAGAATCCTATCCATGAGACGCTGAAAGGTAGCTGGTGCCCCGAACAAGCCAAATGGAAGGGTAACAAATTGGTGTAATCCAAACGGCATTGTGAAAGCTGTCTTTTCTCTGGACAATGAAGACAAGGGGATCTGCCAATAGCCCTTTGTTAAGTCCAACGTCGAATAAAAACGAGCCGTGCCTAGCCGATCAAGCAACTTGTCAACCCGCGGCATTGGATATGCGTCAAATTTCGACACAGCATTCACCTTGCGGTAATCTACACAGAACCGGACTAAGCCATCCGTATTCGTAACTAAAACTATCGGGCTCGCCCAGTTACTATTAGATTCTTCTATTACCCCCATGTCAAGCATAGCGACTAATTCAGCCTGAACTACTTTTTTCTTGTGCTCAGGTAAACGATACGGCCGGCTGCGAACTACCACGGCCAGCTCGATCTCGATATGGTGCTGAATCAGGTTAGTACGGCCCGGTAGGGGCGAGAAGACGGCGGCAAACTCTGCCTGCAATTTCGTTTGAGAGTTGATCTCCACCTGGAGCCAGTGCGAGGGATTGTGGTTTGACGTTCGCCTCTGGCCCAAGATCATCCTCCCCCCCCAATCACCGTCGCCAACATCACTGATTCCGCCTCATTCCATTTTTTAAGGAGGTTGAGGTGGTAGATCTGACGGGACCCATTCCTATCGGACCGTATTACCTCATAATCGAGATCTCCGACCTGTCGTGCGACCTCAAACGGTCCCTGCCACTTAGCAATTAACTTAGAGCTCGACATTGGGAGTAATACAAGTACTTTCTCTCCCGGTGCAAATTTGCGTAACCTAGTTCCCCTGTTATACAGCTGGCTCTGGCGGTCCTGGGCTTGTAACAAATTCTCCATTGATAGCCGCCCCAATGTGTGGAGTTTTGTTCTCAAGTCCAGCACATACTAAGTTTCGTTTCGTTTTGAGATGGTACCTCCTCCCAAGTTTCTCTCAGTACGTCGAGCACCCCCCGGGGCTGGCGTCCATAGAGAAGCTCGAAGGGGGAAAACCCCGTGGAGGCTTGCGGGACCTCTCGCACAGCGAATAACAAGGGCTCTAGCCACCTATCCCAATTTTTGGCATTTTCGTGAACGAACTTACGGATCATGGATTTAAGTGTGCGATTAAATCGTTCGACCAGGCCGTCGGTTTGTGGGTGATAGACGCTAGTTCGAATCGATTTAATGCCCAACAATCCATACAGTTCGCGTAGCTTACGTGACATAAATGCCGTGCCCTGATCGGTGAGGATTTCTTTTGGAACCCCCACTCGGGAGATAAGACGAAACAGGGCATCCGCAACACTTTTAGCGGAAATGTTGCGGAGGGCCACTGCTTCCGCTGGATATCACGATGTTGGATGTTGGCACAGCACTTTCAGTTTACTCCTTACGGTTTCCGTTTCCGGTTCGGGTCAGCAGTTCGCCTCTCTCTCGCTTGCTTCCGTCTCTCCTGGCGTTTTATACTCTCTCCACGAAAATTACTACAACAAGAAACAGGTGATGATAATTTTTGCCCAAACCACTCACTTACCGCTCGTCTCCTGATTCTCTCTCCCACTGCAGACTTCGCTAAAACCACGCCCACCCCTGCCACAGGTATATATGCTATATAAACTGCGGCGGCTGAGTCAGCCGGATGTTCTCGAAACACTCTTGCAGTACTTTGATGCCATGCCAAGTCGGACAAAATGTCTATACGTAGCATTCACTGCTTCAAGTCAGATTGCGATTGGTTTGCGCAGTGCTGTGTGAAGTCGACACACCTAATGCCTGATACTCAGTGAGTCAGCTGCCTAAAGTATTGGATAAAGTAACTTCTCACTAGTGTTGGTTTTGGAGGATGGTTAGTCCTCTGGTTTTTCTTTACTCACGACAGTCTTAAGATGTAGTTTAAATGAGCAGGGAAAATTTTGTATACCTTTATATGCTTAAAGTGCATGCTCTCCCATGGAAAACAAACCAAGCAGACTTTTTTCTCTTCTATCGGAGGGCATGCGTTAATAAGAGCACTCTATAGCCACAGGCGCAGACTTGAGTGGAGCTGCTTCCCACATAGCAAATGTCTTCTGGCCCAGATCTGGGCCACACAATGACTTTTCCCTCGGCCCAAGTACTGCAAAGAATGACAGCCCAGAAGTGGCCAGAACTGGATTAAAGACTCGGGTCACACATGGGCCATAACCAGCCCGAATCTCAGTCAGTTAATCAGCCTTAGCTGGCCCTGATCTGGGCCAAAACAGGTTTTAGTATTGGTGCCAGTTCTCAGCCTTAAGTAATCCCAAATCTGAGCCACACTTGAGACTAACTGTGCGTTCACACCGCCAGCGTTGAGAGCGTCAAAGTGGCCGGAAGGCATTAATTTTCAATGTAAGTCGGCGTCGAGCAGCGGCGAGGAGCGGCGAGGAGCGGCGAGGAGCGGCGCGGCACAACTTGGCCGTTGAGAGCATCGAGGAGAGTTGAAATCAAGGCAACTTTATGGTAATGAGCTATGACACGGTTGGGCATTAACCAGTCGGAACGTAGAAGTCCACCGCTTGAGAGGATTCCAGAGAACGCAGCTCCGACCACATTAGTTCCCAAGCACAATATAAGACAGGTTGATTATTGCTGTTTCGCGTTTGCAATAATATATGATGTGTCCCTGTTTACGTACAGGGACATAACAAATAAATTAAAAGTGATACGTGGACCAAGGTGTCTGAGATTGTTCATTTTCCTGGTGAGTTGCTGATGTGCAGTATAGGAATAATTATCTATATATATTAAATAATAAATAATAGTACTGTAGTCCCAGTTTACTTTTAAATAAATTTCCCTGATTATACGTACATTAAGTAATGTTTATACTTGATTATATTTACTTAAGTAGCATTTTCAATGCAAGAATTTTACTTGCATCAGAGTATTTTTACAGTGCTTTATACATTATTAGGTAAAGGAACTTAATTCTTCGTCCACAACAATATTTAATGAGGTTAACTTATAACGCCACCCTCCTTGTGCTTAGTCTGCATGAGATCAACAAGCTTGTTTGCTTTGCGGCCGCCTGGCTGCTTTAAATACAAAATAATCATTCAATCTACGTCAGAGCGTCTGAGCGCTCACAAATCTTTCTGCAGCGTCGTGAGAAGAGCGGCAAGAGTGATTTTTGACGCACAGTTATATAGCCCAGACAGAAAGCAGTGTCGGCCCAGATCCAGCCCGAATGGATTTCACGTGGGCCAGATGTGGGCCGGATCTGGTCCAAAACTATATTGCTGTCTGGGAATTTTTATATTTAATTTTATTACATTACTATAATCGCAATTATTCATTTTGTGATGTGCTTTAATGTAGAAACAAACTATGCCAATAAAGTACATTAAACTGAATAGAAAATCAGACTTAAAAACCCACACATCATGTAACTGTGCAATAAAAACCGTATTGCATTGGTTTTCTATTTATTTTTATAAAGAACAAATCAACCAATAAAGAGTGAGTGTATAAAGTAAGCAGTCGATAAGAGAAACGTAACAGATATACACATGTAACTTAATCATTGTCATTTATTACAGATGTGACAAAGAGCAGTACCACATTAGTCCAAATGACTATGCATTGCAGTTGCAGTCCACTCTGGCAGAATATAATAGTAGTGCGTGGAGCAGGGCATAATTTAAGTTGTTAAACGCTGAAAATACTATCCCGATCCACTCCAGTGTTGCCAACTAATTTTCAGGGGAAGTTGCTAAAGGCAGATCGTTTTGTTGCTAAAAGTTGCTTAATGACATTGTGACGTAATTGCGCCATGACGTCATTACGTAATCGCAACGCAAAACTACTTAAATATTATTTGAATATTTGTTTGTAAAATAAATACACACATACAGCATTTTTAAAATGAATACAAACAACACTTTTTCATGACTAGATTTATTTTTATTTTTAAATACAACATTGATATTGAACAGTTAAACACTTTCGAACAATTAAATTTTATGTAGACCAGTGAAAACTACACATGAACTGAACAATTAAAGCCCTGTGGTAGTTAATATGCTACCTAAATGATCAACAAGCTAATAACAAGGTGTATCACTAAATTAACAATTAGGCTATATTGAACAATTGAACAATTGCAGCTAGCATCTTAATTTAAATGTGTTTGTCTATTGTTAGGCAACTCTTTACAACTCTCTCCATAGAATGGTGTGGTGTGCTGCTGGGTTGGTTAGCTGTTCAGGTTTCCTTGATTACTTTACTCATTCACAGTGCAGTGTACACTGCCACCATCAGCCTGGATTCCCTCGGTTCTGGAAAATCCATTCCTTGATGAATCATAGATTTACAAGCAAATAATCTTAAGCTTCACTGTCCAATGAGCTGGTATCAGCAGAAAAGGATGGCATGACAGCTGTATGCTGCTGTGGTTCCAAAGTGTTGCAAACTTCACTGGGTAGTTTATGCTGGTTACAAGCATCACCAGCCAGCTTCAGTCCATACCGCACAAAGAGTATGGAGTTGAGAGTGTGCAGTGACAGTCTATTTCTTAGCTTTGACTTGACCACACTCATTTGGCTGGACAGCCGTTCAACCTCTGCATTTGAATGTGGCAAGGAGAGGGCAGCCAGAGCAGCTTTGCACAGTTCTTCAAATGGTTTTAACCCTGAAGTGTCTGTGTAGTTATACACTTTAGTCCAAAACTCAGTGGTATTGTCAGTTGATTCCCACCTCAATAAATGGATATTTCTCCATTGGGAAACAATTGTGTCAATTGTCTGGGGCAGGTACCCCAATAGCTCAGCTACTTTAATTATTTAAATGGTGCCTTTATTATGTTTTAGTGTTTCCTTAACACTGAACAGGGCCATGTTTCGTAAGGTTTCGAGATTGTCTGGGAGTTTCAGTTCTTCCCACTGGTCCAATTTGCGAGTAACCAAAGGCTCAATTGATTGCCAAGGTGTAGCACACACTTTGGTGATCTGCAGGGGTTTCTGACCGCAATTAAAGGTGGCATACACTGCTTTGTATGCCTATCGCCATTTTGGGGTAATCAAAAACCAGTTGTAGGTTTCCCTGATTAAGTATTCAACACATCTAGGGATGGTTTCTTTGGATGCTACACTGACAGCCAATTGTAAAGAATGGCACACACAGTGGATGAGTACCAAATTGGGCAAAGCACATTCTTCCTTTAAAATCTTATTTACGCCATTGTGCACCCCAGTCATCACAGATGCATTATCAGTGCTAAAACCCTGAAGATTCTCTTTTTAAGGCTACACTTTTCAAGAAACTCAACTATTGCCTTTGCTATCGATCTGGCATCGCCCGCCATCGCCCGCCTCCAATTCAACCAGCCCAAGAAATGTGGACACAAGTGTTCTTTTTTTAGCACTAAAACACCGAATCCCCACACCCTGGTTGTTGAACTATTTAAATGTATTAAGTAAGTTTAAAAAAAACAAAACAAATACTTAATTCACTAAAGTTTTGTGAGCAGTGAGTGAACTAGCATGCAGTAGCCAAGTGCTAATGGTACTTGTGTAGGAAATTATAAATGTCCTTTTTAAAAAAAAATGTGACTTGCTAACCAAACAATTGTACTCTGAACTTAATGCGTTTAAATAATTTTGCCAAAAATGTGAAATGAGTGGGTGCAACTGCTGGTGCACTCAACAAATAATTTTTGCTACTGCCGCCTGCAGTGCAGCGGCAGCCTCGTGCCAGGCTATATATAGACCTTGTGTAGCCCCGCCCACACTTGTTGTCTTTGGTCTTCCGGTTTTTACAGCTATTTCCACAGCGATCTTAAGGAGTTATGAATCAACTGCTCAGTCTATTTAGCTAGCTTGTACGTGTGCTGTTTTGATTAGAGTCACTTTCCAAAAGTTGCTAAAAGTTGCCAAATAAATGTTAAAAATTGCTAAATTTGTTGCTAGGTGTGTAGGGGAATTTACAGTTAAACCCAAGAACCAGATATTTGGCAATGAAGACCAGGAGTCAGAGATGAGTTCAATTAATAATAATAATTTTACTTGAAGAAAATAGTTTGCAATTTCATCAGCAGAAGTCAGCTTCAATACTCTCGACGGATTTCGTAGGCCGCCCCCCGTACAACTCAAAATCAATCACAGTTATACCATGACAGAGGATACTGATTGCGTCAATACATAAGTCAACAAAATTCTGATTGGTTCCAAAACCTAGATAAACTCTCCAAAGACGTATATCTGATACGCTGGACACTGGCAGTTGATCGTTTGTCCTGAGACTGTCTGAGCTTCTCCCTGTACAGATCCTAACACACATACACAGAGAACTTATCTAAAATTCAAGGCTTTCTAGCACAGGCGAGTGTCTTATCATTACGGTTGGATACACACACATAATATGTGGACATTAATCTTGAGGAAAAGAAATACAGGGTAGAACAGGATTCTTTAACATCTCATAAGCGCACATAAGGTTACACATTTCACTCTTGCCATAACATGATTAATAGTCAAACAAGAAATTATGTAATAATATAATTAATATCAGTATGAAGGATATGGCAGCTCGGCATCCACTCCTTCAGTCCCCCGTTTTAGATCAATGTGGGGTCTAATACCCCACATCTGGTCTAATAAATGAGGTCAGGTGTAGTTGTGATGCATGCTTATAATGCAGGCTGTTGGTCAACTTAAGCAGGTGCATATACTTAACATCTCTGGTACTGTCTGACATTTCTAGTAAAAAACACATTATTTTGTACAAAATACTTCCCATATACATTCTTACTTCTCATATACATTCATCTACTTACTTAATCCCACAATATCTGCACTTGCACTAGTCTTTCTTCACATAATGTCTTTTCCAGTGAATCATTCTGTGTGTTCTTTTTCATAATTTTTGGAAGTCATAGGTTTAAGTAAAATTGAAAACTTATGTATCATTAATTGAAATAGGTTACTTACCTTGAAATGTTTCAGGCATTCTATTGTTGCATTTTCCAGTCCATTGTCTAAAACATACGTATGAACACATTTAGTACAACACATTTAAAAAACATGTAAATCAATCTAGCTTCATAAGAGAAACTGCTGTAATTATAGGGTATTCCAATAGATGCATAACAATATTCAATCTGAATAAATCATAAAAACACTTTTACAGTACAATTACAGTACATCTCTGACTGGACCATTAAAATTTGAACATGAGTGAAGCGGGAAACATATCTAACCCAACATCTAACCCATCTCCTGTGGCCCTATCCGGGAAAGAACCTGCAAAGATGCCAACGGATTTTCAATTACCCTCTGTCCCAGGGCCAAGCTAGTTGTGGAAAATGCATTTGGCATTCTTACATCTAGGTTCAGGATGTACCACAAATGTTCAAGCATGTGTTAAAGCGACATGTGTCCTAGACAATCTCCTGCGGAGAAACAAAACCACTAACCCCTCTGCACCAATGGATGGAACAAACAGCAGAATGCAAAGCATCGCCCGTCAAGGTGCTAACAATTCCTCGAGGGAGGCTGTCCATGTGAGGGAAACCTACGCATCTTACTTTTCCTCTGTACATAGTGAGGTTCCATGGCAGTATCTGGTGTAGAAGTCCTTCCAACAGACCAAAGGCCCTTTTAAGGGCCATCACAGTTTCACAAAAGGCTTTTTTTCCAGTTCAGTTTGTGTGGTGTCTCTTATTTATGTTCATGCTTAAGCTATTAAACCTATTTAAATTATAATAAATAGAGAATTTAATTTATCTGACAAATTCATATTGGTACTGGTTGCTAAAACAACAATGCATGGTAGCAATTAACACAAGTTCAAGTAAATGAGTACTCAATCTTTATTAAAGGAGAGTGTGTCAGTGAACATGTGAGAACATAATGTGTGTGTGTGTGTGTGTTTGTGTGTCTGTGTGTGTGTATACTGCATATATGTGTGTGTGTGTGTGTGTGTGTGTGTGTGTGTGTGTGTGTGTGTGTGTGTGTGTGTGTGTGCGTGTGTGTGTGTGTGTGTGTGTGTGTGTGTGTCCAGCCAGATCGGAGGTCCAGTTGAACATTTCTGCAAGAAAAGAAGAGATAACTTTAGCACCATTATTAACATTATTAACATTTTATAAAAAAATAAATAAAAAAACTCAGTTAAACTCAGCTTCAAATATTAGCTGATGGATCTTCAGTTCTTCAGATCTTCAGAGTTCCATACATTTCGGATTGAGTCTCTTTAGGGCTAGCAGCAAACTTTGCAGAAACTACATGTCAGAATCTTCTGATCCAGCTGGGACGGGACAGGAAGTTTGTATGGCTTCAACTAGTGTCCGCTCAAAAGAAGGCATAGATCCTCCTTCAAGTCTCCTCCGGCGTGGTCGTGGCTGTGTAAAGTCTTTTCCACTCTGCTTCTTTTAGCTATTCTCCTCTACAGTCATGTCCTCTCCCAGACAGTCCATCCTACTCTCTTCTGCACTTCATCTTCCTCATTTCTTCTCCCTTCTTCTTTCTCCACTTCCATGTTCCCAGATGTGGGATGAGAAGAGATAAATGGTTGGAGGAAAGACATTATATGATAGTAACGCCAAGGGGGTTTCTGGCTGGCCCTGACATAAACATCATGGAGATCCCTCCACTTTTTTACTTCACTCATCCACTGTTAAGTTTAAAAAACAATTAAATAACTGTAAAATTAACTCAGATTACTGTAAATTTACATCATAGGTAACTAATCATATTACAAAAACACAAAGACTGATCCCTTATTTTATTTAGGTCATTAATGCATTAGCCTACACCCAACACTGCTACTTACATACTGCTAGTTCATATCACAGTAGCATATGAACATAACTTTACATTTTATTTTATTTTTTAACTGATAGCACTGTTCATTGTTATGTTAACCACGTGGAATAATACTACTGCATGAATTAGGCGGGACAAAGATTTGCATTCATTCTTCACATTTGTCAATCAAAACACACCTGGCAGACTCGCTAACTATTCCAAGCTTCATTTTTCCTCGTGACGTTTCTATATGATTCGAGCGTAATATCATATAGAATGGAATATTAGGAGACGACAAGGATCCATTTTGCTGTGTACGACCGTAATGAAAGTTCAATTCGAGTGACACTAGGGGGCGAAATGTGACAGTCGTATGCGAATGTCGTTTGCAGTGGAAAGGCGACTTCAGGCGGCCAATCCGAGCGCGTGAAACAATTTGCAACAAATCCTCCGAGGATCCAGGACAATCTTCTCTTTTTCTTTAAGATTTTGCTGCTTCACGTGCTATCAGAAACTTAATATTTTCCGCTTATGAAGTCGTGATTAGGAGCTTGTTGTATTTTATTAAAGGGCTTTAATGTCTGAAAGAACATTGTTAACTCACACAAGGGTTGATATTGGATATGTATAAAATGTCAAAGACAGCAATTTGCTTTCCACACAAAATAATAATGTTTCCTTCCAGAAACAAGTATATGCCAAGACAACATTTTAAAGTGAAAGCAGGCACCCTGAATGAAAGCAGCACTTTTCTCAGTCCCTGACTTTCTGTTGCACACAGGCTTTTGAAAGAACAAACCTAGAACATTCAGAGATATAATAATCTGAATGTGAAAAAATTTATAGCCTCATCCCAGCAGGCACCAGACGTCTATGTAACGTTGGACGTGAGGTCAGATAGAATTTGCATTTTGGTTGAAAATTTTAATCGAGTTGACGCAGACAAGGAGCTGTGTTATAAAAAATAAAATAAAATACTACTCTGTATAGTTAAACATGGATACTACGATGACCTCCACTGATGCTAGCAGCAAATATGGCTAATCGACAATCACTGCTACACTTGATTGCACCGTCGGATCTGTCAGCTCTGGGGGAATCTGTTATCCAACCTCATCTACAGGCATTCCCAAGTACCTTAATTGATGGGAAATATCGAAGCTTCAACGTCATGTGGTATGAAAGGTTCAACTGAATTGAATATAGCCAGTCGAAAGACCTATTTTTTTTGTAAAGCCTGTCAGCATTTTCCTGAACAGCACACTGAGGGAACTTTTAATGAAATGCTGGAAAGTATTTACAAGAACAATATTTCATCGCAGCATCACCACAGCAAAGAAAAAATGGGAACGAGAAGAAAACATGTAAAAAATTGAAATGGTTGTAGTGGCAGCAATATATGATACAATTTTAAAATATGTAGGCTAGGCTATTAGCTATAGTTTGGATTACTTTTCATAATATCCCACCTACACTGTAAAAAATAATTCAGTGGCTTAGTAAATTTCACAAAAATAAAGAGCTATATTAACTTAATAAAATCTTTTGAAATCATTTAAGTGATATTTTGAGTGGGTCAGATTAAAAAGAATAATAAAAAATCCAACAAATAATTTCTCTAAAATTTACATATATTATTTAAGTTTATGTAATGAAAATAAATAAGTATTTAACTAACTAATTATATTTTTTATATACCTTCAATATTTCTGGTGAATTCTAATAGAAATATTTGATAATTATTTACTTGTACTGATCTGTTTTAGAAACTAAAATTATTAAGTATTTCCAACCAATTTTCCTAAATAAAGTTCCAGCTTAATAAATGACAGTTTAAATAAATTGAGTAAATTTCGCGGCTAAAGTGATCACGTGTGCAGCTCCGCAGGAAAAAAAATCTGCTTTCCTCAGCAGCGACGTCGACTAGCCATACACCTCACAGCTCCTGGTAAGTAACGTTAGTCAGCTAATCCTAATTACGTTTGTAACACTTTATTAAAAAGTTAATAATTATTAAGCATTTTCTAACAATTGTCTTTGTATTTTACGTCATATTCAACAAGTTTCGTAGCTTAATCGAAGTCACCTGAAGGACGGCTTTCCTCCGCAACGGCAAGACCCGCACTCCTCTCATATCGTGGTACGTTATAATTTAGCCAGCTAATACTAATTATGTTTGTAATGTTTAATTCAGAAGTTAATTATTAAGGATTTCCTAACAATTGTGTTTGTATTTTGCGTTATCTTAAGAAGTTTAACAAGTTTCGCGGCTCAAACAAGAGGCACCTGTCACTGAAGGACTGCTTTTCTCAGCAACGACGTGAACAGCATTACTCGAATTTCCTGTAAGTAACGTAGTCCTTTTATAACTATGTATATTTGCAAAAATGTTTTCAAAAGTTGATTAAACATTGACCGTGTGTACGTGTACATAACAGTGTAGTTTTCGAAGTTAGTTAGTGGGGCAGCCATATGTATGTTAGTTTTTTTTTTTTGGAGTGGGTTAACGTTCGTACTATTTGGATCACCGTTTATTTCAACCGCCATTTGAAAGTCTAACGATAAGTGTACCGTGGTCCAGCAACTATAACTATACATGCCCAATGGAAAACGATTTTGTACAGGTTCCCCTTTGGGGTCAGTGGCTTGTCAAAAGGGAACACATCATTTATGAACTTTCAAATGACAACATTCTTTCTTGTAAAAAGCTGTCACGTTGTTGTAAAACATCATTATTACTACACGAACTCAAGTATGAGCTCTTAAATCACCACTACAAATACGCCATGCAAAAGTATTTAAAATGGCGTGGACATAACATAGACTGGTGCGTTTTAATCAGCTCCCACTGTAGGGAGTCGGACAGTTTAAGGCCTGCTCCATTGTAAAATCATTCTAGTGCACTGAAACCTAGATCACATACAATATCGGTCAAAAGTTTGAAAACAGTAAGCTTTTTAATGTAACAAATCCAGACCTGGTGGGTATTGAAGGACAGCGGAGGCTGGGGGAGGGGTACGTTGTTTTAATTGGGTAAACTTAATAAATTTCTTAAGAGTGTGTTTAAATATATTCATTTTGATTTGAAATTATTTGTAATATTTTTGTTCCCTGAAACAGATCAGTTTAATTTTCCATCCTTAAATAAATTGATAGAAATTTCACAAATATATGATGTGTATTATAAATAAACAATTTGTTAGTCTAATACTAAATTGTTTAAGTGGAAAAAATAAAATATAACTGTACATTTTAGATAAAATAAACTGTTGTATTTTTAGTCCGTTAATATGTTTACATTTATGCATTTGGCAGACACTTTTATCCAAAGTAACTTACATTGCATTTCAAGGTACACATTTACAATTTAACCCTTTAACCGCCAGAGGTTTTTTCCTAAAACGTTCGATTTTGACATCTTAATTTCAAAAGGCTATATCTTAAAATTTATAAAAGATAGAGACTTTCTGTCAATTATAAAAATATTAAGGATGATCCAATGTTTATGTAGGGATTTTATTTTCCCATCTAATTTGCATATTATGACGTCATATGGGGGTGGTCATCTTGAATTATAGAATTTTCATGAAAAATCACATGTTTAAATGATAAAATGGAGCACTTCTTTCCCCAAAAAAATGTCCCTCACCTTCTGTGTGCTATATTGCACAATACTGAATGCTCAGGTAAATAGTAAGCAGTAAACAAACTGTGTTAATCATTACTAATAAATGGTAGAAACAAACCGAATGCATGTAGCGGTTGGGATTTTCAATTTACTACATGCAACAGGCACTCTAATTCCATGTACGGGGCACATATATATTATTCATATGACACACAAACACAAGTAGACAAGACCTGATTAGTTCAAAAGCTATGCCCTCTGTGTCACATCGCCTCTGCTTCTGCTACGAGCTGCGCGGCCAGAGATCAGCCTCGCGCACGCTACTGTCAGTGTCATTGCTACTCTCCACCTTGCCTCCTAACTGTCCTATGAATACTTCGACCTCGTCTAACATACCCAGTGGCATTAGACAAAGTCTCCACTACAATACTGTCGCCGCGATTGTGGAGAAGTGCAGTCATAAGACAAATATACATGTCTAGCGCGGTAAAAATCTCCCGCCTCGTCCCTGCAACAATAACACGCCTGCTAATTTCGCGATGAACACTCCGACCCCGGCTAACATTGTTCACACCTCTGACATTTGGCAAAGGACCATTTATTTACATTGGGCAAAGGATTCACCGTCTGTGCTTGGTGTAGGGCTATACTTTCACTTTCAGTATCACCGTCATCTTCTGAATGCAGATATACCCCTTCAGAATCAGTGTCCGGGAATAGAAGTTCCAACACCTCATTGCGGCTTTATTGAAGCTTTATTGATGCCACTAGATAATAATAATAATGAAAATAATAATAATCTAATGCCAATACTCACTGACGTTGACAATATTGGTCAGATAAAATGGCTCACTCTCACACAAGCTCCGCTTTTTTTCGCACTGATTCAATGCGCTCTTGCTCGAAGATTTTGTATAGGAGCATGACGTTTTTTTCAGTCAGAGATGAAGTATTACATGTCTGCTATCTGGTGCAGGGGAGGTTGCATGAAATTTGACACCCTATTTGACAAAATCGGCCGTTTTATTCAGTGCCGCATCTTGTCGAGTAAACTCGACCGTGGCGCCAAGAGGGTTAATCAATTTTTGCTAGCGCCGACGCTCTACTGTTTGAGCTACAGGAAAGCCATCTTTTGTATAATCAAGTGAACTATATTCAGAGATTTTATTAAGTTAATAAAGTTAAATATTACTGTAATATTTACTAAGCCACAGAATTATTTAGAGGGTTATGGGTTGAGTGTGAGGGTTAATGCAATGCATATTTTTTTCAAGTAGTGCAATTAAACAAGCTTTTTTGTTTCAAAACCATTAGTCATTTTACTTAAATATTAAACATGTTTATAAAGAAATTGGTTGGAATAATGCAGACCTCAATAAAAGCCTATAGCATTGATTTACAGCATAGAAGCTCGCAGTTGGTCTCTTTTCGTTTTTCTTTTAGGTTTATTGTTAAAAATAAATGTCCCTATGTAGAAAATTAACCTGTCCTCTTGTTAAGAAGAATGCTGTTAATTTTTGCAACTCCTCCCCCTAGTAAACTTTGTTTGAGATTTTACCTATCATATGGTCCAACAGAATGTTTGCTTCTTCAGGTGCTATTTGTTTTGTGTATTTGTCACTTTCTTGTAACATTCAGTTTTGAATGTTAGCTCTAACCAGTTATCTTTAAAATTTGCCTGTAGGGTTCAGCTGATCTACCCGTCTTCGTACAAGCAGAGTTGGCAGAGGAGGTCATAAAAATCTACATCCTTCGGAACAATAATGGGGCAGTCAGCGACGTAATCTTGGGAATCTCAGCAGAGTCTGCTGCCATCTTTCAGGAGTCACATTGGATTTGAGATATCCCAAGACCCACAAATACAGGTCCTTCTCCAAAAATTAGCATATTGTGATAAAGTTCATTATTTTCCATAATGTAATGATAAAAATTAAACTTTCATTTATTTTAGATTCATTGCACACCAACTGAAATATTTCGGGTCTTTTATTGTTTAAATACTGATGCTTTTGGCATACAGCTCATGAAAACCATAAATTCCTATCTCAAAAAATAGCTTATTTCATCTGACCAATAAAAGAAAAGTGTTTTTAATACAAAAAAGTCAACCTTCAAATAATTGTTCAGTTATGCACTCAATACTTGGTGGGGAATCCTTTTGCAGAAATGACTGCTTCAATGCGGCGTGGCATGGAGGCAATCAGCCTGTGGCGCTGCTTCGATAGCGGCCTTAAGCTCATCCAGAGTGTTTTGTCTTGCGTCTCTTAACTTTCTCTTCACAATATCCCACAGATTCTCTATGGGGTTCAGGTCAGGAGAGTTGGCAGGCCAATTGAGCACAGTAATACCATGGTCAGTAAACCATTTACCAGTGTGAGCAGGTGCCAGGTCGTGCTGAAAAGCAAAATCTTCATCTCCATAAAGCTTTTCAATGGATGGAAACATGAAGTGCTCCCAAATCTCCTGATAACTAGCTGCATTGACCCTGCCCTTGATAAAACATAGTGGACCAACACCAGCAGCTGACATGGCACCCCAGACCATCACTGACTGTGAGTACTTGATACTGGACTTCAGGCATTTTGGCATTTCCTTCTCCCCAGTCTTCCTCCAGACTCTGTCACCTTGATTTCCAAATGACATGCAAAATTAGCTTTCATCCGAAAAAAGTACTTTGGACCACTGATCAACAGTCCAGTGCTGCTTCTCTGTAGCCCATTTCCTGCACACGCCTGTGCACGGTGGCTCTGGATGTTTCTACTCCAGACTCAGTCCACAATCTTCCTCGGGGTCCGGACACCTCTTCTCGTTGTGAAGCGTTTTTTGCCACACTTTTTCCTTCCCACAGACTTCCCACTGAGGTGCCTTGATACAGCACTCTGGGAACAGCCTATTCGTTCAGAAATTTCTTTCTGTGTCTTACCCTCTCGCTTGAGGGTGTCAGTGATGGCCTTCTGGACAGCAGTCAGGTCGGCAGTCTTACCCATGATTGCGGTTTTGAGTAATGAACCAGGCTGGGAGTTTTTACAAGCCTCAGGAATCTTTTGCAGGTGTTTAGAGTTAATTAGTTGATTCAGATGATTAGGTTAATAGCTCGTTTAGAGAACCTTTTCATGATATGCTAATTTTTTGAGATAGGAATTTTGGGTTTTCATGAGCTGTATGCCAAAATCATCAGTATTAAAACAATAAAAGACCTGAAATATTTCAGTTGGTGTGCAATGAATCTAGAATATATGAAAGTTAAATGTTTATCATTACATTACGGAAAATAATGAACTTCATCACAATATGCTAATATTTTGAGAAGGACCCTGTACTCACTTGAGTTGTTCCAAAAACTGTTTCTTGAGCTGGATCCTCCAAAACTCTGTTAATGTTCAGAGGTTAAAAAATTATCTTCTTGCACAGTAGTGGTTCATGGTCATCCCACAGAATGGGTATTCCTTATGGAAGTGTTTCTGTTATCGGATTAATTCTGTTGAAGACATAGTTCACCCCAAAAGATGATGTTGTCATAATTTACTCTCCCTCAATTTGTACCAAACCTGTACGAGTTTCTTTCTTCTGTTGAACACAAAAGATATTTTAAGTGAAGTGACGTGACATTCAGCCAAGTATTAAAGAGTGTTGGTTAACGCAGTTAAAGGTTGCCATTGACTTTGCATAGTATACTTTTTTTTTTTTTTTTTTTTTCCTATCATGGAAGTCAATGGCAACTTTCAACTATCTGTTAACCAACATTCATTAAAATATATTTTGTGTTCAACAGAAGAAAGAAATTCGTACAGATTTGGGACAACCCGGGGGGGCGAGTACATTATGACAACATCATCTTTTTGGGTGAATTATCCCTTTAATATTGATGTAAGTGTTGCTTTTATATTTTTTTATGGTTTAATGTTGAGTGTGACTGCAAATGGCTGGTATGCACCAGGAACAAAGATGTCATTTCTCTTACGGCTATCGTATTTTACATGTAATCTACTTGAATACTAAGATGGATGAAATGTTTCATAAGGTTTAATCATTTCCCTTATGGCTACTTTACAGTTTTTAATTTTTGCAATCCACTGGAATATTAAAATGGATAAAATGTTTCAAAGGTTGATTTTAGACTTTGTCTTATGTTTAATTGACAAATAAATTTTCAATAAAAAATGTGTTTCTTTCTTTATTTGGTTTTATTCTATTAATTATAAAGGGTAAATGGTGTAAAAAAAAAAGTGAATGCAGCATTTTGATAATTTATAGTCCAATATTAAGTTAAATTCACTTTTACATGTAGTAAACGTAGCACATTTTTTTTGGTAAAATTTCATCCAATATTTCAATTATATCTACTCAATATTTTTTGTTTATTTTACATAGAATTACAGTTGTGGTGTTTTATAATTTTGATTATATCCAATTAATTTTATTTCTCATATAAAGTAATTCAGTTACTCAGATTTACTTAATTTTTTTACTGACAATTACTCAATTTAAACAGTATATTTCATTGATTTCACAGCTTTAAAATTTACTCAATTTTTTTGAGTGTAAAAATGTTTCACCAAAAAAATTGAGTAAATAATAGTTAAACTTTTTACAGTGTAATACATGCAATTTCAACTATTTCTGAAGTGGTTATTTTAAAGAACACCGCTTTCTCACATAACGCAGTGAAGCAGCCCGTGCATAAGAGAATTATTCTCGAGCCATTGATTTCAACAGATTCAGCAATGTATTGTTCGGGGAACATGCCTAGAAATGGTATACCTTTTTAGTTAAGTTATACCTGAAGAGTCTTCGTAGCACGCTAAGAGACAACGTTATCGAGAAGCGCAGCCCAAGACTCTGCTGCTCTAGTATAATTTCAGGGCTGCGTTTCTCTATAACATTGTCCCTTAGAGTTGCTACAAAGTGTTTAGGACATGAACTCTGTGACGCAGCACAAATGTCATTCATTCAAATGTATGTGCCACACTGTTGACATTTTCTGACTTATTTTACAGGTGACACAACTTGCGATAATGAGACTGAATGACTAGACATCCATAAAATAAACCACAATTTAAAAAAAGTGATCTGAATTACATGAGACAATCTTAAACCGAAAGAAATTTCACATATTATTGCAATTCAGGTTTAAGCCACTTAGGTAAATCATTTGAAGGACAACAGACCCTCGAGTTCATATAGGTTAGAAACGTAGACTTATTCTTTTAGACTTTTTCCATAACCAGGTGTAGCGAGTGGGGCGGGGCCGAGGGAACAAGGAGTGAGGCCGGCGGAATGATTGGGAAATCAGTGACACCTGCGCCCCCCCGCCGGTCTCGAGTCCCACGTAGGAGATGGAAGGATATAAAACTGGAGCGACGATAGTGAAGGACAAGAGAGGACCAGGCCTGGGCTTTTAGTTGTGTTTGCTTTTATTTTCGTGCATCAGTCGTCCGTGAGGGGCTGAAGCGCTGTTTTGTTTGTTCCCGCCTCCTTCTTCCCGATGATTATGAAGTACATTATTACACCAGGTAACAGAACAACTGCCGAACCAGACTTGAAATGCAAAATCAATTATTAGGCTCTCTTAATTAATCAAGCTTACTAGAACGTGTTTGGATAATTAGGCAGAAATAAAGTTTGTAAAACAAAACAAATTTAATTTAATACCACGCTATATTAAATGAAAAAAATATGAAAAATAGCATGTTCAATGCCAATCAATAACATTAACCATTATTAAAAAGTTAATCTAATTAAATATTACGGTATAATATATTGTCACAGTTGTTCTCTCTCTTCATAATGAAAATCATTTGCTGAATAGTTTGCTCAAGATGTACATTAAAAAAAATCAACATTAAGATCTCCTGCTGTGCAAAAAAACATGAAAAAGTTCATTCTTTTCTTACATAATGCCTACCATGTAAAACAGAGGTAGAGGAGCAATAAAATCAAGGAAAATAATTATATTGCATTGGATGAATAAATGGAGGGAGTAGTTGTGGAACTGTGTAAAAACAGCTACAGTATTTCTTTACAGCCCAGCACGTAAGTGAAATATTTAGTTGAATTGCATAGTAGTTTAGGAATTACAACTTTGCAAACCGGAGTGATTAAGTGAGTGGAAGACAAGCATTCCTCAAGCTGTTATTTAGTCTTCACAGGATGGATCCATGATGGGGTACAGTCTTTACAAAATATCCCTTGGTAAATGGCTTTCTGCAAATCGGAAGAGCTAATAAAATCTATGTAGCTGATTGGTTAGAGGAGTTATATGGACTTCTCCGACCCTCGACTCCTCCAGTGGTAGTCATCGTTGTCATCTGGGTCCATATCTATTTTAATCTGAGGCACATTTAATGGCAGTCTCGGAACTGAAAAAGACAGACAACTTACAATTCAATTAATTTCCCAGTAACTACCAAGAATTTCTTTGCTACTATTTAACCTGTGGTTCAATTAATTTTCTTCAACAGCTAACAAGGGTAGTATAAAGGCATTAAGTAAGCCTTGATTGTGATGTTGAAAGAAATAAAGGTGGCTTTTAGTGTAAGCATCTTGATCTTACTGAATTATAGTAATGCATACCCCATTCTTTTTATCAAGTATACAAAATCTGGGCACATTCTCAATGTAAGGACAGTCAGACTGCTCAGGGAGAAATACTCAAAAAGGGCTTTAGGAGTTACCAGTCAAATGTGTATCATGCACAGGTATTAAAGCATATTATTAAAGGTCAACTAAGTCAACTTATTCCCAAAGTCTTAAGTGTTCTTTCTCCATGTCATTGTCTATGCTCCCTTGTTTCTTCTTTTTCTTCTCATCTTCCTTTTTTTTTCTTGTCCTTCTCAGGTATGACATCATCCAGGAAACTGAGGTCATGCTGGAAGAAGATCAAGTCCAACGCCTTCCTCACAGCAACCAGAGCCAAGATCTGATCAAAGAAAAAAGCAAGTATTGTTCTTTCAGTTCAGTGCATATACTACAGATGATGAAAAACAATACAACACTTGAGTATCTGTTCATATTATGAAGGACAAACATTATTATCAAAATGCTAGTGTAACATTTTATCTCTTTTTCTAGTGGGATGCAATATCTGGCACATTTACTGGTCAATAGTTTTGAATAATTTAGATTTTTTTTAATGCTTTTGAGAAATGTCTCTTATGCAGTATTATCGCCAGACAAAGCAGCTGGGTGAAAGTGAAGAGGTGGATCTTCCTCAGTGGGACATGCCTCAAGTAAATCAGGTTTGGCAGGCATGAGGAGCAGCTTGAGCTGGTCCATAAACTGAGAAAAAAAAAAAAATATATATATATATATATATATACATAAAGTGATTGGTATAGTACTTCAAATAGTGATTATTAAAAACAATCTAATGTGTTTGGAAATACCCCAAATGATAATGTATAAGGATTTAATTACAATCTCTCAAAATTTAAATTTGATACATAATTCTAAATCCTACTTTTCATTTAAAAGTATTTTTCAGTTGAGTTTAGAATGGTGCAGAATCGTTTCAAGAACTGACTTGAACTCCGTTGAATGAAGCGACACCCATGTAGAGGAAAACTACATACAACACTGGCATTGGTATAAACTACAGGAAATAATTATTCAGACATTCAAAGCCATTATGTGTTTTAGAAGAGACAAAAAAAATTACACGCAAGCAGCACATGCACATTTATCGTACTGTCACCTTGAGGATAGGTGCCATAAAGACAGACAGACCGGTGAGGATGAAGAAAAAGATACCAGTTACTCTCTGTTCCCTGAGGAGGAGACAATTACAAAAATGCTGATTTAGTGTTCAAGAAACATTTCTGTGAATAGAAGGTTCAGAGAAACAGCATTTTTTTTTAGGAAACAAATGTCATACTGTAAGTGTCACTTTCAATCAATGTGTGTCTTTGCTGAATATATTTTTTAATTTCTTTATATATATATATATATATATATAATTTGAATGCAGAGTATCATTGTTTAAATTACAGGAAGAAGTCAACTGGAAGACTCTTTTATCCACAGAGACTTGCAGTGGACCTATTAGAGTGATGGTTGTACCCCTTGGAGTGTAGTTAGATGTTTAAACCTGCAACGTGTAAGTTACCAGCTCACATCTTTAACTATCAGATCCCACTCTTTAATAATAAGGGAAGTGGGATCTAATGGTTAAAGATTCCACTTCCCTAATTATTAATGATTCTGATTATAATATTAATCAGATATTTATAATTCATGTTAATCATTAATACCTGAAATACTTTGGGAAAGAACCAAACCAGAGAAGTGTTAAAAGTGCAACCTAAATAAAGGAAATACTGTGTTTTCAGCAGAACTAGGCCTGTTAAGTTTGTTCAGCTTACAGCTGCATCAATAACCCCTGGAGTTCAGTCCAACATGCAGCCTTTTAACAGGCGTCCCATTGAACTTAACTCTGTAGTCAACGAGTGACGCAAAAGCTCTACTGTCAGTCAGATCCTTCAGTTTTATGCCACATTACTCTACAAATCACCACCAAAAATCACTTCGTCTTTTGACTTGATTCTTTAGAACATACCTGTCCAGCTACCCAGAACAAGCCCAAATGATAGCCTGCACCTTTCTAATCGAGACCGAGAAAACCGATTGTTTACAAAATGCTATAAGAGCTATCATAAAACTTTATTATAGTATTCGGTAACAATTAACAAGAACAGTTTGCCCAGTAGTGATTTTTTTTTTTTTTTCTTCTTTATATTATTTACTCAGCCTCTCTTAGCTCTAAACATGCATGCTGCTATTTTTTTCTATAATTATTTTATAATGTTATAATCAAACATAAAAGGATGATTTAAGCAGCTCTTTTCCATTTTCTCTATCATGTCTATCAAGGTTCAAAACAAACAAAGCAACATAAAATATAATACAGTATCTATTTGCAAGTCCAGAGAGCCAGTCTCGATGTGTGCAGCTAATTTTGTTACCATACTCAAAACCGCTGCTCCTTTTCTGGACCTTTGAGAAGAGCTTTACTTATCAGCAAGTCTAGTATAGTTAGGGTTAGGTGTAGGGGTAAGCTTTAGGGATGTGGACAAAAAAGATTCCAATAACGCATCATCCATTCAATAAATCCATTAATAAATAAAATCATATATACTGAATATGTTGTAGTTATGTAAGTGTTTAGTCAACTTGAATTGTGAAGTATTAAGTGATAACTTGCATATTTGAGTGATCTTAAGTTAAATCTAGTAAAGTTATTTTACTGAATGACAGAATTTTCATTTTTGGGTGAGCTGTCCCTTTAAATAAGCCATCAGGTTTCTTGAGTGCTTTATTCTAACAGATAACACTACTCTGCATCACACAAAAGTAAAGTACAATATGTCACCTGGGCCCGGTTTTTCAAAAGTAATCCAGTAGGATTTTGGATAATGGATTGGATCAAATCTTGAAAATGTGTTTTTCAAAAGAAAAAACGGATTCCATAATCGGATTAGATCACGTAATCCAATCTTGGTTTTGATCCAGATCAAACCTTTAGTTTGGGTTTTTTTTAGAACTTTTTTTGTAGGATTTGGATCACTTTGATCCAAAAAATCTGGATTAAACTGATCCCATCAGAAGGGTGGATTCAGCGTGGATTTCATGGCCAAAATGTAATGAAAACTTTAAAAATGTATCAAATAATACTATATTTGGATCATGCAGTATCTTACAAGATATCCTATTTATTCATAAGGTTTTAATTTTATTTGTTCATCCGTCAGGCTACAGTGATTAGGTAGGCTTTAACGTATTCAGCCTTTCAGTATAGGCCTACAGCAAAGTAGAAAGAGTTTGGCCTTATAAAATAATCCCCCAAACAGCTGTCAAAATTGACCAAAAACAATACATTTTATTCTGTCACTAATTGATATATATTTTTATCACAATTGAAAATATTTTTTTTAATTCAATACATCTATTTTTTATTTATTTATTTTATTATTATTTTTTTTTTTAAATGTGTGGGTTTTCATTTCAAATAAAAACAAACTTATATTGACCCCACACCGGCTATTCTACTTGTTGCTCTTTACATATCTATAGTTCTACATTGTGACGTCCTATCCTGTTTGAGCACTGGTTATCCAGATTTGGTGATCCTGAAAAGTTCCTATCCGGATCAGATTGATCCAATCCGATGCTGCTTTAAAAAACTGTATCCAAAAGTAAGCTGGATTACGTGATCACGGATCGCAAAAAAAGGATTACTAAATCTGGATCAATTTTATCCGGATTAAACATTTTGAAAAACTGGGCCCAGGGCAGTGTATTTCTCACAGAGATAACAACAGGAGCTCTTCCACTGGGAGTCATTATAGTGAGAGGAAACAATGTTTTGAGGCCAGTCTCACATTACAGGTCAATGGTTTCATCTTCTCTTCCTTCCCCTAAAGGTAGGAACTGGTATTTAGGTGCTACTGATACTTTCTGCTCCACTCTTACATCTTGTTTAGACACTGTTTGCACCTTATCTTCCAGGCTAGCCCGTAACACCCCTTCTGCCCCTTGGTTATCTGATGTTTTACGTGAACACCGTTCTAAGCTTAGAGCTGCTGAAAGGGTTTGGCGCAAATCAAAAAATACTACTGACCTTAAAGCTGCAGTAGGGAACTTTTGACGCTCTAGCGGTTAATAAACAGAACTGCTTGCGTCTTGCGGAAGAACATTGTAGCCGGAACTACTTCTCTCTGTTTATGTCTATGAAGAATCACAAAGGTACTGGGTTACTCCACCATTTTTTTTTTTCACAGATTATCTGTCTCATATTCTACTGTCAGGACATAATGACAGGTTGAATAAATATGTAAAAAATATTTTTTTACAAAAGTTCCCTACAGCACCTTTAATGTGTATCAGTCACTCCTATCTACCTTCTCTGTTAATGTCTCTACTTGTAAAATGACATACCACCATAACAAAATTAACAATTTGTCTAACTCTCGCATGTTTTAAAACATTTTCCTCTCTTATTTGTCCTCCTCCTCCCCCTACTGCTTAATCTCTAATAGCTGATGACTTTCATTAATAAAATTAAACACATTAGTGCACAATTTTCCACACCACAATCAGTCAAGTTCATATGACCAGCAAACTTACACTCATTTACATCCTTCTATTCACTCTCTGAGGCAGAAGTCTCAAAACTCATTCTTTCTAATCACCCTACTACTTGCTGCTTGATCCTATTCCATCTCCTCTCCTTCAAGCCATTTCTCCTGCAGTTGTACCTGCACTTACTCACATCATCAACACATCCCTCCACACTGGTGTTATTCCCTCATCATTTAGACAGGCTTGTATAACTCCATTACTTAAGAAACCCACCCTCAACCCATCTCTTTTAGAGAACTACAGACCAGTTTACCTTCTTCCTTTCATTGCAAAAACACTTGAACGAGCTGTGTTCAACCAAGACTCTAAATTTCTCACACACAACAACCTGCTTTGACAGCAACCAATCTGGCTTCAGAAGTGGACATTCAACTGAGACTGGCTTGCTCTCAGTTGTTGAAGCACTAAGACTGGCAAGAGCGGAATCCAAATCTTCAGTACTTATCCTGCTTGATCTGTCTGCTGCTTTTGACATGGTTAACCACCAGATCCTCCTATCAACCCTACTGGCAAAAGGCATCTCAGGAACCACACTTCAATGGTTTGAGTCTTACCTATCAGATAGGTCCTTCAAAGTATCTTGGAGAGGTGAGGTGTCCAAGTCTCAGCATCTAACTACTGGGGTGCCTCAGGACTCAGTTCTTGGACCACTTCTCTTCTCTGTCTACATGGCATCATTAGGTTCTGCCATTCAGAAACATGGCTTTACATACCACTGCTATGCTGATGACGCTCAACTCTACCTCTCATTCCATTCTGATGATCCGACGGTAGCTATTCGCATCTCAGCTTGTCTAAAAGACATTTCTTCCTGGATGATGGACCATCACCTTCAACTCAACCTTGCCAAGACAGAACTGCTTGTGTTTCCAGCAAACCCATCGTTTCATCACAATTTGACCATCAAATTAGGCACATCAACCATAAAACAGCTAGAAGCCTTGGAGTTTTGATTGATGATCAGCTGATTTTCTCAGACCACATTGCTAAAACTGTCCGATCCTGCAGATTTGCTTTATTCAACATCAAGAAGATCAAGCCCTTTCTTTCGAAACATGCTGCACAACTCCTTGTTCAATCTCTTGTTCTTTCCAGGCTGGACTATTGCAATGCCTCTTGGCAGGTCTTCCAGCCAATTCTATCAAACCTTTACAATTAATTCAGAATGTGACAGCAAGATAAATTTTTAATGAGCCAAAAAGAATACACGTCACACCTCTGTTCAAATTGCACTGGCTTCCAGTAGCTGCTTGCATAAAATTCAAGGCACTGATGTTTGCCTACAAAACTACCACTGGCTCTGCACCCATTTACCTAAATTTGTTACTTCAGACTTATGTGCCCTCTAGAAGCTTGCGTTCTGCAAGTGAACGTTGCTTGATTATGCCATCCCAAAGAAGCACAAAGTCACTTTTACGGACTTTTAATTGAAATGTTCCCTCCTGGTTGAATGACCTCTCCAACTCAATCCGAGCTGAGTCCTTAGCCATCTTCAAGAATCGGCTTAAAACACATCTCTTCCATCTTTATTTGACCCTCTAACTTTAACACTCACTATTCCAATTCTATTCTTAAGAAAAAAAAATTAACTACCTTTCTAATCTTTTTGTATTCTATTTTTTTTTTTCATTTATTATGCAATTGTGTGTGTGTGTGTGTGTGTGTGTGTGTGTGTGTGTGTGTGTGTGTGTGTGTGTGTGCGTAAAGACCTCTAACACTATCTTGCTCTATTCTTTTTTTTAATTCTATCTGTTTTCTTTTTATTTATTATATCATTTAAAATCCCATGCTACATGTACTGTGTAAACCTAACTGAGACTTGTTATAAGCACTTATAAATCATTGCTCTTTTTGTTTTGATTGCTTCCACTGTCCTCATCTGTAAGTTTGCTAAATGAATAAATGTAAGTGTAAAAGAGAATAAATGGGTTTTTTTTTTCTGATTCACAATTCCTCTTTGTTCCACTTACAATCTGGACCAAAAGGGTGACGCTGAGGTGAAACTGCTTTGTGAAACTATGAGTCTGAATTCAAAATGATTTAAATATATTTTTTCAGAATTTTCATACATGTAGCCTATAATTCCTGTTAGCATACAATTCTAGAGTATCAACAAAGCCTTTCTAGCTATCATCTTACAAACTCAGTATATTACAGTATATTACAAGTTTTCAGTTCAGTATTAAGAATATTAAGATCAAATATCAATTCCTGCATTATTGATGTACAGCTCTTTTCCCTTTTGGCTTGTCTCAGACCATCTGTTTAAATAATGCTATTTTTGACCCCAAGTTCTGGATTTTCCTCCAGAAAAAAAAAGATGAGTTTTATTCATAACAGACTTCTATAAATACCCAGACACAGTTGCCCACGGCACTGCAAGTGTTTCCTGTGGTCCTGGATGGCTCAAAGTGAGCGTGATAAACTTTCTGGCTCGGGAGAGAGGACTACCTTAAGCTTGTGTTCCTTGCGATTGACAATGACAGCGGTTATCTGCTGATCCATGAAGAGCAGGATGGTGACCAGAAGGACAGGCAGAGCTGCTGCCAGGTACACCCACCAGGGGATCCCACCGAATGGAGGCACAAACCAGCCACGGTTTGGGCTTGTTGGCTGAGGATTTGAGAGGAGTGCAGTTTGAGGATCACAGAAGTTTGCAGTTAGGGCACTTGGGAAATGTTTTCAGGATACAAACAGTACTGTGCTGAGTGGATTGGCATTGACTGTGAATCAGTACATAAGATGCAGCAAACAGAGCATGCCAGCCAGTGTGCCTCTGATACCTGAGTAGAAACACCCCATGTACTGACCCATGCAGTGTGCACAGTCCCAAAAAATTTTTACTGAAATAAATAACATGTATAATAACACATTTTAATACAAATAAATAAATAGCTAATATAGAACAGATCATCTCTTTAATTTGGCAGTTTTCCCATTATTCTGTTTATACAGTGAACAAAACATATTTGAAATAAATATTATTTAAAAAAAACTATTATAATAAAACCTATTTTAAAAACTATGTTAAATGTGGCTGGGATCCTCTTCCACTCCATAGTGACATCACGGAGCTGCTGGATGCTAGACACATGGTGCTTTTCCACCTTCTGCTCAATAGGGTTCAGGTCTGGAGACACACCTGGCCACGCCATTACCACCACCTTCTGCTTCCTCAGCAAAAGAGTTGTCATCTTTGGTGTGTTTGAGGTCATTATCATGTTGGAAAACTGCCATTCTGCCCAGTTTCTGAAGGGCATCATGTTCTGCTTCAGAATGTCACAGTACATGTTGGAATCCACGTTTCCCTCAATGAAGTGCAGCTCCCCAGCACCAACCGCACTCATGCAGCCCCAGACCATGATGCTACCACCACCATGTTTGACTGTAGGCAGGACACAATTGTCTTGGTACTCCTCACCAGGGTGTCACCACACATGCTGGACACCATCTGAGCCAAATACGTTTATCTTAGTCTCATCAGACCACAGGACATGGTTCCAGTAATCCTTGTTCTTGGACAGGTTGTCTTCAGGAAACCTGAAGTTTGTGGACTTTCTTATGAGCCAGCTTCAGAAGAGGCTTCCTTCTGAGATGACAGCAGTGCAAACTGACTTGTTGCAGTGTGTGGCCTGTGGCCAGAGCACTGACAAGCTGACCTTCCACTTCTGCAACATCTAAAGCAATGCTGGCAGCATTCATGCATCTGTCTTTTGATGCCAGGTTCTGCACCTGATGCACGGCACTAGTACTCGACTTCTTTGATCGACCCTTACGAGGCCTGTTCCAAGTTGAACCCATCTTGGAAAAACTCTGTATGACCCTGGCCACAGTACTGTAACTCAATTTCAGGGTGTTACTGATTTTCTGATAGCCTGGTACATCTTTGTGGAGAGTAACAATTCTAATTCTTAAATCCTCAGAGAGTTCTTTGCCATGAGGTGTCATGTTGAGCATCCAGTGGTCTGTATGAGAAAATGTTACTCAAAGCACCAGATCTTAACTGCTCTAATACAAGATACACAAATTTGTATGGTCCTGTCAAGCAGACAAAAGCCTGAATATGATGAATAGGACATGTGTCTTTGTTGTCACTTAGGGTGTACTCACTTTTGTTGCCAGCTTTATTGACAATAACGGCTGTATGTAAATCTATACTGATATACAAGCAGCACATTTCCAATTTCATTTCTATATCATTGTCCCTTGAAACGATATACTAAAATGGTTGCTGAAATGTGAGGTGTGTACTCACTTTTGTGAGGTAATGTATAAAGCATAATAGACCTCTTTCCAAAAAAAAAAAAAAAAACGTACAGACCCCAAACTTTTGACCAGTACTGTAGGTCGGTGCTGGAGACATATTAGAAGTGATCATCACTTTACATTAACAGGCAGACAATGTGGATAGAAAATGTACCTTAAATTCGCTTGGCATTATGAGCTTTGGCGTATCGACCCCAACAAATGCGTCTACAACACAGAAGATCAAAATAGCCAGGACAAAAGTCATTTATGAGTTTTCTCACCTAAGATGGAAAAATGGGGGGAAAGGATGCTTCTTTTAGAGACTAAGTAATGAACATCAAATCATTAGTCTTTTCCCTCAAAAACTGCAGTACTGATTAGGATCAGAGACTGGACTGACAAAACTATTTTAGCCTAACTGCCCACAGTATAAGGATTAGAGACCTGGTTTGGCGAAATATTGCCTCTACACATGTAGTATGATTAGAGTCACAGATTTACTTCCTACAATAGTAGGAAAGAATGGGCTCATCTTGAATTTCTTCAGAAACATTGGAGCAGGTGTAGGTGCCAAAGAAAAGGATGAAAGACATGAGGGTGATGTCGGGCACAAAATCACAGTCTTTGCCCATTAACTCCCCTCCATATTTCAAGCATTCCTTCTTTGACAGTGAGGACCAGGTGGCATTCAAGCGCTGCACAAATGACACAGAGACACATGATCAGAACATCAAATCAAAAAGAACTCTTTCGTTCATGAGAGTACAAAGAGACTAGTAGTGGGTAGCATGTACAGATGAAAAATAATCACATATGTAAATCACATGCCATCTTATAATGTAAATGATTAAAGAGGTCATATATAGAGGTCATGACACAAGTAATAAAATCAAGAATAAAGTATATTTTAAAAATGAGCAAGTTCATAATTACCTTATTTTAACATGAATATAGACTAAGCATATGAAATTGAACAAAAATAATTGCATGGTCGGCATTAAATATGTTGTGTGACTGCATTAGGCCTGCAAAAAATATACAAGTCAAACAGCAATTTTAATATCAGTAAGGATGTGTTAACTGTATCTCATTGTAACATGAATGTCCTTAAAATCAGCTTCTTGAAAACTCTGCAGGGTGACAACCTTATATCTTGAGGTGACAATAACTTTGAAGAGGAAGAGCTGTAACGGAGTGAAAAAGCTGTAGCATATCAGTAGAAGCAATACAAAATAAGCATATGACATTGTGTACAAAAATGAGTAGACATACAGCTTTCAGAAACGTTTAAAAGTAACTAAAATATAAGCATTGAAAACCGAAGTGAAATATTAAGCTATTTTAGCATTTGAGGCTCTAGTAAACTTAGCGAGGGAAAACCCTGTGTCCTTATATTGCCTCAGTCAAGTGTGTCTTCATCTGTGAACATCCGGTCAGGCCATCCTTAAAAATATTCTTGTTTGCCTTAACCCGACCGACCCTGTCAATTTAGGACCGACTCAATTCTTTATTTTAATTTTTTTGCTTTTAGTCCGACCGACTTGCCGATTGTAAATTTGCGTTAAGACCGACCAATTTTTTTTTACTCTTCAAACAACCAATAGAAAAGCAATAAAATAATATGAATTATATATAAGTAAGTATTGTAAATATATAAATTTCCTAGGCCTACTTACAAATGAAGGCAATCTTCCTTAAAGCTGCGTTAGGGAACTTTTGACGCTCTGGCGGTTAATAAACAGAACTGCTTGCGTCTTGCGGAAGAACATCGTAGCCGGAACTACTTCTCTCTGTTTATGTCTATGAAGAATCACAAAGGTACTGGGTTACTCCGCCGCGGTACCCCCGAAGCAATCTAAAATAGTCCGAATATAAACACTTATTATAGGTGCACCCTAGTGATTCAGGACAAGCCAAAAACACGGTTTGGAAAATGGATTCATGGTGTACTCGCTTATTAAATAAATTTTTCTACATTTTGAACACAAACAAAGTTACGGACCGCAGCTCTGATTGGTTATTTTTTACCGGGAGCGATGGAGTTTCTGCAAATGGCAATAGGACCACTGGAAAGAGCCAGAGGAGCTTGATTTGTTCACAGATTATCTGTCTCATATTCTACTGTCAGGACATAATGACAGGTTTAATAAATATGTAAAAAATATTTTTTTACAAAAGTTCCCTACAGCACCTTTAATTAAAAAAAAAAAAACATTGGCATCATCTATGTTTACACTATTGGTTAATGGTTAACGGATGTCACATTATGGCTTGTGCGTTCACTTCATCTCATTCACTGTCAGAGTCAACAGTTCGTGCTTGGTAATGATGGCTGCGGCTGCAGTAAACAAAATGTTCGTGGTCACTGTTCAAAGTTCATACGGGTTCAGGCACCATGATACATCTAAAAAATGCATTAAAACAGTTCGACACCACTTTAACTTGGCACGAAGTTCTGGAAAAACTGTGCCCAGATCTTTTCCCATCCCTTCTCCCATCTAGTCTAAAACCGTGACCGTGTCGACTGTCACTTTATGTTCGAAAATCTATTGCACGAATCGATTGGACCAACCAACACAAGTTTCTAAAACGAAAATAGGAAATTGATTTTAATGACCTTCTCTCGGAGCATGTCCAGGGTTTTTTTTTTTCCTCGATGCGTGCAGCTAATTTTGTTACCATACTCAAAACCGCTGCTCCTTTTCTGGACCTTTGAGAAGAGCTTTACTTATCAGCAAGTCTAGTATAGTTAGGGTTAGGTGTAGGTGTAAGCTTTAGGGATGTGGACAAAAAAGATTCCAATAAAGCATCATCCATTCAATAAATCCATTAATAAATAAAATCATATATACTGAATATGTTGTAGTCATATAAGTGTTTAGTCAACTTGAATTGTGAAGTATTGAGTGATAACTTGCATATTTGAGTGATCTTAAGTTAAATCTATTAAAGTTATTTTACTGAATGACAGAATTTTCATTTTTGGGTGAGCTGTCCCTTAAGCCATCAGGTTTCTTGAGTGCTTTATTCTAACAGATAACACTACTCTGCATCACACAAAAGTAAAGTACAATATGTCACCAGGGCAGTGTATTTCTTACAGAGATAACAACAGGAGCTCTTCCACTGGGAGGCATTATAGTGAGAGGACACAATGTTTTGAGGCCAGTCTCACATTACAGGTCAATGGTTTCATCTTCTCTTCCTTCCCTAAAGGTAGGAACTGGTACTTAGGTGCTACTGATACTTTCTGCTCCACTCTTACATCTTGTTTAGACACTGTTTGCACCTTATCTTCCAGGCTACTACTGACCTTAATGTGTATCAGTCACTCTCTGAGGCAGAAGTCTCAAAACTCATCCTTTCTTATCACTCTACTACTTGCTGATTGATCCTATTCCATCTCCTCTCTGAAAATTCTGTCATCATTTTTTTTTTTCAAAATATCTTCTTGAAACGATTTGTATTGTACAACGTGTGTCTTATACAAAATAAATAAAGGTGGCTTGACTACACAGGGCACTGTAATTTTTAAGTTTTACTTTAACTTACAGGTTGAATGCCAATGAAGGACCGCTTCATTTCTGTGTATGACGTGCACACCATTTTTCCATTTGTGTGGTATGGTGCAGATGGCAGAAAGGGTTTTATAGACAATTTCTGCACAAAGGCCTTTAAATGACAAAAGTACAGAGAAACCACAAGTAAAAAAGAAATATCTACCATCATTTGCACTTAGAGACAGGCTGTTTTCACTCCCTCCAGAAAATTTGTGGCAATATTTGTGGCTAATGTGAGTACATTTTACCACCCTTTACCCTCTAACTGATTTGGACTTGTAAGGAGGAACAAAAGTACACTGTAAATACCGCAATACACTTAATTCACCTCATTTGTCTTTTTTCATTTCATTTTTGGAAGTCATAGGTCTAAGTAAAATTGAAAACTTTATGTATCAATAATTTAAATAGGTTACTTACCTTGAAATATTTCAATTAACAAGCAGAAATTCTATTGTTGCAATTTTTCCTTCACCAAAAAGTCCATTGTCTAAAATATAAGTATAAACACATTTAGTACAACTCATTTAAATGAATCTAGCTTCATAAGAGAAATTGCTGTAATTATAGGGCATTCTAATAGATGCATAACAATATTCAATATGAATAAACCATTAAAACACTTTTACTGTACAATTAATAAGTGCTGGTGCACTAAGACGAATATGGCTTCTGTTTTAGGATGCAAAAATGCAGGTTCACTCAAACAATTCTCGTGGAGTCTGCTGTCTGTCGCATGACTGATGTGTGTGAGCTCAACTCGCTCAAGAAGCTTCATTCACTGGTCCGATCCGATAAATGGTCCGTGCAGCTTTTCTTGCTTACTTCTAATGATTTTGTCAAACTTTCAAAATTCACCAGACATTTTTATTAACTTTAAGTAATGCTTGTCTAAAAAGTTTTGCAGCTAATCTTTTAATGTATTAATGCTGGCGAACAAACAGGATTAGCATTCATTTACAATCGATCTGATTCTCTGGTGGAAACAAATGGACTTAAGGGAATTAAAAGTTTTTTAATGTATGAAAAAATAATTAACATATCAGACACATTACTTAATGTTATAACAGTTATATAAATAATACGATTATATTAACAGTTACTTACCTCATGCAGGCTGCCGCTGATGTCCGTACTGTATTGCTGACTAGACCGTTAAAATTTGAACGGAGTGAAGCGGGAAACATATTTAACCCAACAGTTGGGTTATAACAAAAAAAAAAACATCGACAAAAAAATAATTACCCATCAAATTTTAAGATAACCCAACACATTGACCCAATATGTGTAACCCAATGGTTAGGTTAAAAAAAAAAACAACCCAACATGTTTTACTGTGTACCCACAATCCATTGTGCTTTGGTAAAGGATTTTGTTCAGAACCAGGGGGGCAGAGTTTCATTTTTTTTTTAAGCACCCCTGGGCGCTACCATTGGCTGGCAGACCCCCACCTGCTGATTTTGTAAAAAAAATAGGCTAACGATTGCATCATAACCAGCGACTCTCTGTCGCACAGTACAGAAATTACCGCATGGACAGGAGGAGAAGCTCGCAGGAAATCTTTTACGGTCTATGAGGCTATCGGGGGGACGTGGAGGCATGAAGTCAAGGGAGATAATTAATCCGAATACTTACCAAAATTTGCTCCTGTTCACGCTTGCCTTCTCTGCAAGATTCGGTGGGTGATTTCGATTTCTCTTCGCACAGCGATTAGAAGATTTACAGGTTGCTCACGTGACATCTACGTCATCAAGCTCAGTTTGAGTCTGTGCAGTACGCCCGACCCCCAGGAAGTAAGTGCTTCTAATTGACTTCACTTGTCTCCGCAGAATCCAATGGGGTCGCTTTGTCCATTTCTTTTACTATCTATGTTCAGAACAACAAATATGAATAAAATACTTTAAAAAACTACAAACATGGTTAATGAGCACAACCAAGGGTTAAGTAGATAGGTTTAGATAAAGGGTTTAAGTTAATAATAACCAAAATTTAAATAGGTAAAAATATGTATACATGCTACTTCTCTTCTTTCTAAAATGGTATTAAGTTAAATGAAATTAAATATGGAGAATGTTAACCGTGATAAGCTTATTGACATGCCAGTTTACAATTGACAGTGTGTGTAAATTATGTGACAAAGGGGTTTTGTTAAAGATGCAATTGTATGTTTTGATAGTATGTCCCAAAGCTTGCCTACTCTTCTACTACACACTCAAAAGTGTGTACTTTTCTTCACCAAAAGAGTACATACTTTAAGGGAGTAGTAGGCACATTGGGACGCAGCACTTGTTCATGTTTTTATACAATCTATACTGTACACACGAAAACACAAGGGTATCGATTTCAGATTCATGCAATCTGGCACCCAGTTTAAAAAAAAAAGCAGTTTCAGGCTCCCAAAACACACGATCCATCTAGACTGAACATGATACAATACAAAATGTTTAAATATACATTAACAGGTCTACACCTGACGGGCTCTAAACCAAGAACCGTTTCTTTCAGACATGTTCAACAATCTGAGAACCGATTAACTGATGATACTCAGCATGCTAGCAACAGGCTAACTACATGCTATTCTTGCTAGCAACATGCTAACAACATGTTCATAATGCTAAAAAATGCTGGCAACATGCTAATCATGTTAGAAACATTCTAGCAGGATGTTGACTGTTGCTAACTACATCCTAATCATGCTAAAAACTTGCTAGCAACATGCTAATCATGTTAAAAACATACTAGCAACTTGTTAAATGATTTTATCAATGTGCTACATAATATATATATATATATATATATATATATATATATATATATATATATATATATATATATATATATATATATATATATATGCTTACAATATAAGGATTTACAACTGTTTCAAACTTTCAGGCTAGGCTTTCTAAAGCAAACCTAATTTTTTTCTTGAACTTTTTTTTATCTAGTTTTTCATTTTTCCCTCTTTAATATGTGTCATATTTGTTGTATTTTTTCAAATTGATTCCCCCCTGGGAAAAAAAGACAGAAAATCTGTAGATGAACTTTATTTCATATTATCCACAAACTGTGATATATAAAGATTAATAAATATTTTATGTTCCTTGGCTGAAAATATATAAAATGTTTATGTTTGAATGTTGTCAATTCATCTAGGATCCAATATCTATCCAAATGGTTAAAAATAAATTGTTTTCTTTATGTGAGCTTAACATCAAATTAACAATTTAGATATTTTTGCATGTTGCATTGTGAATGTTATTTACTCTAAGGTATATCTATATTCTAAGTAAAATAATACATTGTTTATTGTTTAAACTGTATTAAGGATCTTTTTGAAGATTTTTACTGTAAAACCTGCAATTATTTTACCTGTGATTAAAAAACCTGTAACCTAAACCTGCTCATGAGATTTCATCACTATTTTTGACAATTGCTAACTAACAGTGGCATGCTCTGGATTTCTAACCCTTTCTGAAGAAACTGAAGTAGCCCACACAAATTACATACATTGTGAAATCTATGTCAAAATCAAAACTTATGGATAAACATCATTACATTTTTTTTATTTTATTTTGTTTTTAACCTTGAACAACACTTCAAGCAAATGTAAGCGAGCAAATGGATGCAGGAAGTCTGTTCCAATCTCGAGGAGCTCTAACACAGAAAGCATATTTCCCAATTTCTCTCTTAACTCTAGGGACAGTAAAGAAGATCTGTTCATTGTGACGAAGGCTATATTGTGAACTGTAAGGCACTAAATATTGCGATAAATAATATGGATATTGAAAGTAAATACATTTAAAAATGAGCTGAAGCCAATGATATTGTCTTCTGGCTGAAGGGGCAAGCCAGGACAGCTGTTCATACATCACACAATGATGTGTCCTATAGGGGCAGCGAAAGACGAATCGGCACAGGCTGTTGCATACCACATCAAGAGAGTATAGACAAGTAGCAGTAGTATTAGCGTATATAATATCTGCATAGTCCAGAATAGGAAGCAACAACTAAAAGACTATTCTTCTCCTAACCTGAAAGTTAAAACAGTCTATAGATTGATATAACGTTTTAAGGCGAAAGCTAAGTTTGTTGTTAAGAGTGTGTACATGAGCTTTGAATGAAAGATCAGTTTCTAGCCAAACACCAATATATTTATAGTTACTTTGGAAAGTAGTCAGTGTGGAAGATTTTTATTGGTCAATATGTAAACTAATCAGGCATAATCAATGTGAATCTAGCCATTTATGTATCAAGTTATTCTACTGTTATAATCATGCATTTGACTGTATGTAGAGGCCTGTCTGAGAATGGAATGTGCAGAGAGTGCAGGGGTACAGTATATGGTGCAGCTGCACACTCTATTTGGACATATGACAAAATATATGATCAGACCTCCTTGGTGCAGACATGACCAAAATACAGCATATAGTAAAGTTGGAGACCCTATTTTGACATAAGACAAAATATATGATTAGGCCTCCTCGTTTCACTTCAAATAAATTGTACATCCTAAAAACAAGCTGGAGACACAGCCATAAAAGGTAAAAGAGTTGATAAACAGAACCATATGTATGAAATATATTGAACATGGGCACGCCTTCAGAAGCACTGTATAAAATAGAGAACCGACACAGGCTCAACAGACTGTTCTGCAGAGCTTTCTCGGTTTTATTTTCTCTTGAAAATAAAATCTTTCTTATGGAAACAAAACCCTGAGATAGTGTGATTCCTCAGATCCATGGAAGACGAAAATACACTACATTAGTTAGGTTACAACGTTACCATCAATTAAAAGTAATCAGTTATGATACAGCGTTACCTATTCATAAAAGTAACGCGTTAGAGTACTCATGCGTTACCAAAAATTAAAAGCAGTTCGCAGCGGCTCACACATGACAGACACAGCCCCCGGCCCCTTTAAATGCACCTAAAAGTCGTGACTCCCGACAATGAATAACGTCAGTCATCCGACTAAATTAACACCGCAGGATAACAATAACAGGAAAGACAGTCAGAAATCGGCTATTCCACATGGCGTTTTATTTATTTATTATCACAGAACATATTATTAATCAAAATTCGCACCTACCCAGCCTGGGTAGCCTAGGCTACTGTATATTATGAGCACCACAAGATAACTCCTGATTTTTCTTTAACTTTAAATAATGCAGTTATCAAAGTACAAGTATGCTTACTTGTAAACACAACCTTAAACAGGCTTGCAGATTTAAAACCATTTAGAAATGATGAACAACCAGCCAGCCAATGATCTAACAGAAATTAACAGCTGCCTGTCAAACAAAAATGATAACAAACCAAATTAAATCCTTCACTGCCACACAGGCAAATGACAAATCGCTTAATAGCCGAACTAATTATTATTAAAGTGTCACTCACAGTCACAAGCCTAAATTCGCTTTAACACAGTCCTCTTACATTTAGCTACTCTTCAAAGTAGTGATTAAAACGTAGCAGATTTTCGAAACTTTTGTCAGTGTGCATTTTACCGTTATGTTCTTTTCTTTTTCGTTGACAAATTGAAAATAATGTGCGTACTTCCATAAACCAAACGCTGTCCTCTCTGCCATCTTGCCGGGAGTTCGAAAAAAAAAAACCACACACACACACACAGGGTCAGCCGCAGGGCACAGACACATTTACACATTTCAGGAAAAAAGTAGTTAGAGTACTCAAACCCGTTACTTTGTAACGCGTTACCCACAACACTGCTTCTGGAAAGGCATAGAGTAAGATTTTGATTTATTCAGAAGAAGTTTATTAAATGACAGCCACTACTGTACAGAATAAAATCATGTTGTAAAGAATAATTTATGTTGGGAATATTTGGTTTGGAGCAATATATAATTGTATCATCTGAATAAAGATGCATGTTGCATCCTGAACAGCAGAGCGGCAAGTCATTGATAAAAATGGAAAATTATTAATAAATTCGACTGACTGCCCCTGAAGGACACACACTGGTGGCGGTGATGAAAATAAGAGTTAAACCAAAGAAGTGATGAACGGGAAAGGCCAATAGAATATAATTTATCCAGGAGCAGATAGTGATCAACTAAATTAAATGCTTTTGTAAGATCTAGAAAGTTGGCACCAGTACACATATTGTTATCAAAACTAGAAAAAATATCATTTGTAAATTTCAAAAGAGCAGTGGTAGTTGAGAAGTGCTTCCTGAAACCTGACTGTCATCGAGAGAGTAAATTGTTATGAGAGAGATAGTTAGATAATTGATCGAAGTTGATGTTCTCAAAAATTTTTACAATACTATTAATTATTGAGATAGGTCTGTAATTGTTCATGTTTTGAGTGTCCCCTCCTTTATACAATGGAATGAATTTGGTACACTTCCATGCCAGAGGCACGTCACAAGTTAAAAATGACAGATTAAAGAGCTCAGCCAATGGAGAGGATAAGACATGTGAAGAGAGTTTGATAAACCTACCCTCAATGCCGTCAGGGCCAGGTCCACTGCTAGAGGATAACTTGCTAATGGCTGAGCTGAGCTAACCTGTCGGAATGTAAAAGAACTATCGCAGGGCTGAGAATTCATAGTCGGTTCAGGGTGAGAGAGCGGTGACTGTACTTGCGGTGTTTGGGAGAAGTGCAAACTACATGCATTTGGAATCACCACTGGATCTTTAGCAATTTCATTATTGATTGTCATGTTACTCGTGGTACTGTTGGACTTACCAAGTAAGGTATTCATTTTTATCAAAAAAAAATTAGGATTACTGAAGTCATTTGACAAGCAATTTCTAATTGGCCTTAGCATTTCTTGTTTGGGTGGTACACGTGTTTCGTAGCCATGTGTATTCCTCCCAATCACTAGGAAGTTTTGTAAGTTTGTGTTTATTCCAATCCATATCCCTCTGCTTAAACAGTCTGATAAGATCCCCATTTACCCAAGGTAGATGATGACCTTTGACCTTAATAATTGTCCAAGGGGCAAGCCTATCAATTACTTGCACAAATTCTGTATAAAAGAAATTCCAGGCAGCTTCCACATCAGGAATAAGACTAAGTCTATTCAAAATTATCCTTCTCACATCATTTATAAATAAACCACTGTTAAATAATGTCATGTCACGGATCATAATATATTTAGGAGAAAGATTGAAAATTAAAATTTTCCAAATGCAATATATGATAGAATGGTCGCTAAAAAAATCCGAGAGAACACCAGATTTTATTATTCTGTTGGGGTGTGTGACTAGTGTCCAGTCAAGTGGAGATTTGCAACTTAGACTGATTCTTGTAGGCTCTTTAATAATTTGTTTAAAATTTGAAGCATTACACATATATTACATTCTGTGAGAGTACAAGGATCAGTCCAATTTAAATTGAAGTCCCCAAACAGCATAATTGCTGATGAGTCACCAAGCGATGATACAGTGTCTAAGATATATATTGCCAATTATTAATTGTTTATTTGCATGAAGAATAACCTTAACAAAGATACCTTCAAAAAGCTCAGGTTTCACTTAAGGAGTAATTAATTGTGATTTCAAATTTGATAAAATGTAAGTGGCGACCCCACCTCCCCTGGATCCTCTATCTAACCTACTGTATATATATATGATGTATTTGTCTAGTTTAACATTGGAGTCATCTGTATTTTCATTTAGCCAGGTTCAGATATTGATATTGTCAGGGATTGGTAAGGGAGGAACTCAAGTGCAGACAGGATTCTCAATACAAAAGGGTTTATTTACAAAAGGGGAAAACAAAACCCACGAGGGGGAAAACAATAGCTAGGGAAAAGACTAAATAACAAAACAAGACTGGGCAGACAAGATAAAGACACTTAACACTAACTATAAACAAACACTCACGGTATTACAAAGACTTCTTCAGGGATGACAATCACAATTGTGGAACAATCTCAGACGAGGAAACAATCACAAATCACAGTCACAAATCTTAGGGTACAAATCTCAATGAACCGACGCAAGACAGAGCACACTAGGAAAGCTAAATAGGGGATGCCCAAAGGCAAGGCCATGTGCTTGTACACAAAACACGGGTCTGTCATGATCCTGCCTCAAGACTAGGAAAAAATCAAGGACACGAGGGCAGAATCATGACAGATATTATATTGGGATTATTATAAACAAGCCGTGACCTTAGTTGATCAATTTTAGGAACTATGATTGTTTAGATGAATTACATGAAGAACTTTACGCATTGTTTACAGTTTAAAAAGCAAATCTCAAGATAGAACCAACTGTCTGATATGTCTGAATTACAGTAATAGTAGTGATTAGGGAAAGGTGAATATACACACACACACACACATATATATATATACATATATATATATATATATATATATATATATATGACAAAAAAAAGACACAAATTCATAATCGCAAGATTCAAAATTTAAATCTTTTTTTTTTTTTTTACAATACCAGATGACACAAGCAAATAAAGGGGAGCAGCTACTTTTTTTTCACTTCAACTGCCATCAATTCAATTATGGGAAATATTGTACAGTAATAAATAGATCCTCCCACCAACACAGATTCTCCACCCATGAGTCTGAAAAGAATGGAAGAAATGCCTATATAAAGACAGACATCATCCGATTAAAAGCACAAGAAATCATCTGGACAACTACAGAGGAACACCTGATACTCATCACAGGTATGATGGCATATGATCCACTCGACTACATCAATAATCTTCATCACTAAACACTTTCTTTAAAGATCATCCAGTTAAACAGAAACTTCAAATAATTCTTAATCAGTTTAATGACAGTTCATTCTGATTTACTTTTCAGCACTTCATGAACTGAAAGCAACTCTTAGAGACTAAATTGAGCTCTTGGCATTTTGTCATAAATGATATATCACCAACTTTTTTGTGTTCTTTTCGGCATTTCAGTTGTATGAGCCATCACATAACTTATTCTAGCAGATTAAAAGCACTGTAACAATATCGATTTAGTTTTAAAATGTTATTATTATTATTATTTTAAATTCCAACAGACTTTGCTTTAAAAAGGCTGAAAAAAAATGTCTGGAAAAAAATGGGTTCTCCTTGTCGCCGGCTCAAAGCACTGGGAAAATTACCAGCACCAGGTTTGTCCTTCTTTTTATCATATTCTTTATTTTCAAGACATTCCTCAAGTTGTGCTGTACCACAGCTTGTATATGATGACAGTAACTGGTGAACATGGAAACAATCTCTTTCATTTGTGTTTTAGGCCAATGTGTGCGGTTTATATCAGATAATTAAGAAACATGGGATTCCTGAAGAGCAGATTGTGGTGATGATGTATGATGACATTGCTTACAATCAAGAGTGAGTCATTTCCTGAAGTTTTTGAGCATCATGTGTTTCATGGTGGATCTCAATCTTCAGGGCTTTACACACAGCTATTTAGTGGAGCTAGAACAACAGTGTAATGGACCCTTTGTCATATTTCCGAGCTTCTCAAAAGGAAAGAAGACTGTAATAGAGTGAAAGACTATACAGTAAATACGATTTTTGCATTCCAGTTTGCCACTCAATATACAGTAGCATTTCCACAAATTTCCAAAAGAGAAAAATTTGAGAGATTGATGACAGAAGTCAGAAGTTTTTCATAACCCCCTCAGCCATATATTAGAATCACCCTCATAACAATGTTAATTAGCTTTTTGTAATTTAATCAAAGTCATATAATACAAACTATAGTGTTAAACTGTAGGCTATATTTATACACTTTAAGTGTAAAGTACAGAAATATAGTATAATAATGTAATAATAATGTAATAAAATAAAAAACTCTCAGACTTCTGGAAACACGTCATCACAGAAAAGCAGTGATAGACTGTGTGGAGCTGATTGCCTTTAATTTGTTCCTTTTCTTCTCTGCCTGCAGAAACCCAACTAATGGAACCGTTGCCAGTGTAGTTGATGACACAGACGTGTACTCAGGAGTTCAGAAAGACTACACTGGAAAGGTAACATTTAGAAAGTTATTGTTTTGATGTTTTTATTCTATTTCTGAGCACAATTAAAGCTAATGACATCAATAATCAATTATGGCAATGATGATCTTAAAGGATGTGACCCCAAAAAACTTCCTGGCTGCTCTTCAAGGGAATGAGAGTACAAACAAAAAAGTCATAAACAGGTTTGTTTGACTGTTTGTTAAGAAATCTTTTCCTGCTATGATTTCCTATATAAATCATTTTTATAAGGGCCAAGCACTGAATGTAAGGAAGCAGCACAATTTGTAACCTTTGTGTTATTGTGTGGCTGTCAAAACACATTTTCTATGAATTAGATGATTGCAACACCTACATAATGCAATCACATTATAAATAATTTTGAAATGAAGATGTTGGAAACTGCTTTGCTTACAAATATCACTGATAATATGATGTACAGCTAAATAATTGCAATGCATCTGCTGCTTCTATGCTTGGCCTCGTAATCACTGCTTGCAGCTAATATGTGACCTTGGAAACTGAGATTTATACATCATCTACAAGCTGAACAAATATGTTTTCTATTGATGTACGGTTTGTTAGGATTGGACAATATTTGGTTCGAGATACAACTTTAAAATCTGGAATCTGATGGTGCAAAAAAATCTAGATATTGAGAAAATCGCTTTAAAGTGGTCCAAACTAAATCCATAGCAAAGCTATGGTTTGGTTTTAATATATTTATTGTAGGAAATTAAAAAATATCATCATGGAAGATAATCTTTATTTAATATCCTAAATATTTTGGCATAAAAGACCATTTTAAATTTTTACTCATACCCATAGGCCTACATGTTTTTTTTTGGGGGGGGGGGGGGGGCTATTGCTACTAATATACCCCAGTGACTTAAGACTGGTTTTGTGGTCCAGGGTCACACATACTGTATGAATTTGCGTAGATAATATGAAGAACCATTATTATTTTCATTTAATGCAGTGGAAAAAATGACAACATATTCATCTACATGTCCGGTCTGGGAAATGAAGGCACATTTGAATTTCCTGAGGAGTCAGTAAGTATAAAAAGAGTTATTTGTGCATATTGAAGTACTATTTAACTGAACTTGCAATAAATAAATAAATAAATAAATAGAATAAAAATATATGTATTATTATTATTATTATTATTATTATTATTATTATTATAGTAGTGGTAAAAAGACAAAATTTTGCAGTGTAGCTATGGATACACAATAAATGCAACTAAAAACTTTGTTTATAAGTGATAATCTTTTAAAACACTATTTACCATGTAGTTGTGAATTTTAGAAAACATTTCAGAGGATAAAATTATTAATTAAATATTGTGCATGTAAATAAATGAATTAAGACACATGACTTTCTGTTTAACCTGACATCCTAATGAATTCAAGACCATTAATTCAGTATTTTTATTACAGCTTCATCACAGTGATCTCGTTGATGCAATTAACTGCATGCATCATGAAAAAAAATTCTCAAAGGTATGTATTCAATTAATGTTTTATTTTTACATATATTCCATATATACAGAGACGGTGAGAGAGATGGATTTTGTTTACTAATATACTGAACTTTAACATCATTTGCATCACTTAACAAATCCCAATCTTTCATCTGAAAGGAAATTCAAACCATATTAATCTTCTCGACAGTAATTTTAAATATCTCTAACTGTTTCCTCAATGCACCTATTCGCTTTGCAACAATGTTTGAAAATCTTGGCTGTGATGTAGATGGTAAGGAGAAACAAACTAACAGCCATGCCTTATTGTAATCAGAGTTGGGCTCACACTAGATTTTATTTGAAAGAATTGTGCCCATAATCCATTTTCCAAAAATAATTTAATAAAACGTTTCTGATCTGCTCTGAATCTATCACGCAGCCTATGCAATTACTGGATCTGATAAATATATCCAGAGCACTCCCAGTGATTACGATGCCATCAGGAAAATCTACCGCTCTGATAAATTCTCATCTGCTTGTTTGAAATTTTCTAATAAGGTAAACGACTTTTAACTGCATATGGCATTAATAGTTTAACATTCTGATTTAATAATAGCCACAAAGCAGATAATGAAAAATGTGTGTATTTGACTTTATATTCACAGCATGACAACGAAACATTCAAAGAGTTGATAGCTGATTACATTAAACACCATAAAAATCGTCCCTGCCCCTTCCAGTCTGGGAACCTGGTATTTAAAAATGTTAAACTTTACACATTATTTTATTATTTTAATATAAGAGGACATGAACACATATATAACTCTATTCACAAGGTCCATGAATGTTGTTCTTTTTCTAAACTCTTTTGTTGATTTTTTTCTTTCTTTAGGAAATCCATCACTGTCACCTCAGTGAGTTTCTGTAAAAATGAACACCCTCCAAGCCGATCGAACAGCATTCGGGAAAACATCTTTCTGAGGGGGCAAGAAAATGACATGAGTATTGAAGAGTAATCAGATACTCTTCCCCCAATATAAATAAATTTATCCCTGAACCTATAGTTATGTTAACCAATGAATAGGTAGTCTCACATCTAATGTTACAATTAAAGTAATGTTACCAAGTGAATGATAAAAAATCAAATACATGAGGACTGCACCTTCTGATTTGCTTAATTTTCACTAATAAACAAGTGAATGAAATCAAGCATGCAATCTGCTTAATCTTTTAATAGAACACAAAGAACAGAAACATCCAAACAGAAATGATTTACTGAGGCAGGAACTTGACTGGTCTGCACAAACCTCAGATCTGAACCACTCTGAACACATTCATGATGGATATTTATGTGCATGGGTTTGAAATTTGTGGTTTTTAAAAGCTCACATTTGACCGAGTTGTCCAGTCCAGAAATGTACATCACTGTAAGTGTGGTTTGAAGGAAAGTATTTGATGGAGAGGAACAGTATGAAAGCACAAGCAGCAGTCATCAACATCCAAACACCAATGGCACCAAACTATTTTGAAGGGCTTGACTAAAGGATTCAAGGGTTATGACAAATCACCTTATCACAGCACTATGTTGGACAGATATTTGTCTGTGTGGCCGAGATAATTATGGACTCTGACACCCCTGCACTTGTAGGGCAAAAATAAATAAATAAAATAAAACCAAAAACTACATACAATTTCTGTTGTAACTAACAATAGTAACTGCCATATAATCATACAAGCTTTTCCTTATTTAAATTTTTGTAGACATAATAACAAAATTACAATAAAAACAAATTTTGCTCTTCTAATAGAAAAATTATATAAAGTATTTTCCCCTTTTTCTTATGTTCATAAAGGTGACAGTAACACATTTTGATAATACAAATGGTCGTTTTTGCAGAACAAGAAAGCCAAACAGTACACAATATTTACATTGGTTCTGGTTTACACTGTATATTCTGAACAATGTAGTACGTCAAACAGGTATTAGAGCATATACTGAACATCTGCATGCTGTTATACTTGCTGCACTCTGCAGACATACAGTAAAATACCAATCGAGGATGATTTTGTGAATATGGTCTCTATCTGTCACTTCATGTTACCCACAATTCTCTGACTGATTGCTTCACTGAAGATTCTTCTGTTCAGTTTTGTCTTTGTCTCTTTCATTTGGTCCCTTTGTGTAATCAATCCAAAATACATAAGTTTAGATAACTTTGATTTTATGTGTTGTTACTACAAAAATAGTCTGCATACATTGTTTTTATTTTATTTTTTTACTTAGGCCATTTTTTTGCCATTGTAGAAATCATAAAAAAAAAAAAAAAAAACACCTTCAGTGTACACAACTATTTTTCTCTGTACATTTTTTTTTCATAATTTTGTCATTATAAAATAACACAACAATAAAATAAAAGTGTGACCGGGGGTTTAAAGCAGAAAGAGAAAATATTCATTCATGATGACTTGCCCTGGCCACGGCTATAAGGCTTTGTCAGAAAGTTACAGAAACTAAAACTTTGTAGATGGCAGTATTATTGTCCAACAGACTGGACAATGTTGGAAAAAATCAAAATTGGAATTTCCAAGGCTAATATCCACATTTTCTCCCATAAGGGGGACAAAATAATGTATTGCACTACTTTAGAGGCTCTGCATTTGCCTTCTGAAAAATTATGTAGAATGTTGTTATCCGGTGATCATGTGATTGCTCTGATTGTATTCACCAGTGGACACATAAAAGGACTTGTTAAAAAGAGGTTTGTGACTTCTGGGGTTACGTTTTGCTGTCTCTCAGGGGCAATAGGCCCTCCGGAGACAGTTAGTTAGACTTAATTATGTGTGCAGTGTAGGTTGACGAAGCTTGTGGAGTTCTATTTTGATGGACATAGATTTCAATAAGGTTCATTACAATTATATGATTGCACTAAATATTGGGTGTTTTCTTCTAGTAGTAAAAAGCATCGCAGCAGGCGCACAACATCAGAAGACGTTGATATTTGGTTAAATTTCGATTGCCACGTCGGGTGACCAAACTTCAATATAAATTTAGTGTCTAATGTCAATGTTAAATGGATGTCCAATACGGACGTCAGCTGATGTTGATATTTTGTTGTTTTTAGGTTGAGTAACCAAACTCCAATGTTAAGTCAATGTCAAATATTGACTTCAACCCAGTGGCAGATGCAAAATGTGACAGATGGGTGGGCCTGGATTAAGCTGAGGTGGGCCTGAATCTATGGGTGTGCCGAAATCAAAGCAGTTGTCCCGAAACCTTTTTAACGCTACGTTGTTCTACGTTGTTACACTGTATATTATTGTATATGTGCAAGAATACATCACTTTTGAATAAGAAACGATAACAAGTAGTGATGTAAAATATTGATTATTTCCATTATCGATTGTCGTTTAAATTAACAATCAATTAATCAATTAATCACTAACCAAGATGCTGCAACATGCGATTATTGCAGGCAGCAGACACCGGCATGACAGAATGTGCAAAAGCCACACACACACACATACAACAATTTCTCACTTGAATTAACAGGGTTTTAGTCTGAATAAAATGCTAGTAGCAGGATTATAAATTGAATAGATGTGATTATGATCATTTGATAAAATGAAGAGAGCGCGCCATACGTTTGAGCTCATTTATTTTCTTGACTGTTTTCTGGCACGGAGATCGCTGAACGAGCCTCTTTAAATGGTTTTGTGTAGTCCTTTGTTGTATTTTAAAACACAATTGCAATGTTTTTAACTGAAATTATGGCATTAAAAAATTAAATTGTCGCGAACGTAACTGTGGCACATGTGTGACTGCGCTGCACAGTAAGTGAAATGCACCCATTGGTCCTGCTGCATCAAAACTCTGTTGCTGTCACATTAAGTTGATCCTGCTGGATTCTGTTCTAGAATTTTTGCCTTCCGGTAGGCCTATTTGTTTTTAAAAATCCAGCATCTAGTACATTAGATCGTGACAGTGCATGTGTCCAGACGAGGACGAGCGAGTGCAGCTTTGGCTAAATTTATTTTGCACACCTGAACAGTAACAAAGTAATTTTTAAACTCCAGAGAGATTGAAGACAACAACTTATCTGCCTTCAAACAGAAACTGGAGAGCGTTTAATGTTCTGCAACTTTCAAGAGGCATTCAACTTTAAATTAATGTCTTGGGTTCATGTTTGGTCTGTTTGCTGATAAAGCTGATCACCACAGGAAAACAATTTCCTCTCATCCTTCAGTTATTATACACATGATCACATAAATGCACAAAGAAAGTCTTTTAAATGATTTAGAATGGGTTTATAAAGTCAGTCAACAGGATCTGACTTATTGCTTCTACTCTCATGAACGAAAGAGGTTTTCAATGCTTATATTTTAGTTACTTTTAAACGTTTCTGAAAGCTGTATGTCTACTCATTTTTGTACACAATGTCATATGCTTATTTTGTATTGCTTCTACTGATATGCTACAGCTTTTTCACTCCGTTACAGCTCTTCCTCTTCAAAGTTATTGTCACCTCAAGATATAAGGTTGTCACCCTGCAGAGTTTTCAAGAAGCTGATTTTAAGGACATTCATGTTACAATGAGATACAGTTAACACATCCTTACTGATATTAAAATTGCTGTTTGACTTGTATATTTTTTGCAGGCCTAATGCAGTCACACAACATATTTAATGCCGACCATGCAATTATTTTTGTTCAATTTCATATGCTTAGTCTATATTCATGTTAAAATAAGGTAATTATGAACTTGCTCATTTTTAAAATATACTTTATTCTTGATTTTATTACTTGTGTCATGACCTCTATATATGACCTCTTTAATCATTTACATTATAAGATGGCATGTGATTTACATATGTGATTATTTTTCATCTGTACATGCTACCCACTACTAGTCTCTTTGTACTCTCATGAACGAAAGAGTTCCTTTTGATTTGATGTTCTGATCATGTGTCTCTGTGACATTTGTGCAGCGCTTGAATGCCACCTGGTCCTCACTGTCAAAGAAGAGATGCTTGAAATACGGAGGGGAGTTAATGGGCAAAGCCTGCGATTTTGTGCCCGACACACCCTCATGTCCTTCATCCTTTTCTTTGGCACCTACACCTGCTCCAGTGTTTCTGAAGAAATTCAAGATGAGCCCATTCTTTCCTACTATTGTGAGTAGTAAATCTGTGACTCTAATCATACTACATGTGTAGAGGCAATATTTAGCCAAACCAGGTCTCTAATCCTTATACTGTGGGCAGTTAGGCTAAAATAGTTTTGTCAGTCCAGTCTCTGGTCCTAATCAGTACTGCAGTTTTTGAGGGAAAAGACTAATGATTTGATGTTCATTACTTAGTCTCTAAAAGAAGCATCCTTTCCCCCCATTTTTCCATCTTAGGTGAGAAAACTCATAAATGACTTTTGTCCTGGCTATTTTGATCTTCTGTGTTGTAGACGCATTTGTTGGGGTCGATACGCCAAAGCTCATAATGCCAAGCGAATTTAAGGTACATTTTCTATCCACATTGTCTGCCTGTTAATGTAAAGTGATGATCCTTCTGAGGTGCACTTCTAATATGTCTCCAGCACCGACCTACAGTACTGGTCAAAAGTTTGGGGTCTGTACGGTTTTTTTTTTTTTTTTTTTTTTGGAAAGAGGTCTATTATGCTTTATGCATTGCCTCACAAAAGTGAGTACACACCTCACATTTCAGCAACCATTTTAGTATATCGTTTCAAGGGACAATGATATAGAAATGAAATTGGAAATGTGCTGCTTGTATATCAGTATAGATTTACATACAGCCATTATTGTCAATAAAGCTGGCAACAAAAGTAAGTACACCCTAAGTGACAACAAAGACACATGTCCTATTCATCATATTCAGGCTTTTGTCTGCTTGACAGGACCATACAAATTTGTGTATCTTGTATTAGAGCAGTTAAGATCTGGTGCTTTGAGTAAAATTTTCTCATACAGACCACTGGATGCTCAACATGACACCTCATGGCAAAGAACTCTCTGAGGATTTAAGAATTAGAATTGTTACTCTCCACAAAGATGTACCAGGCTATCAGAAGATCGGTAACACCCTGAAACTGAGTTACAGTACTGTGGCCAGGGTCATACAGAGTTTTTCCAAGATGGGTTCAACTTGGAACAGGCCTCGCAAGGGTCGATCAAAGAAGTCGAGTACTAGTGCCGTGCATCAGGTGCAGAACCTGGCATCAAAAGACAGATGCATGAATGCTGCCAGCATTGCTTTAGATGTTGCAGAAGTGGAAGGTCAGCTGGTCAGTGCTCTGGCCACAGGCCACACACTGCAACAAGTCAGTTTGCACTGCTGTCATCCCAGAAAGAAGCTTCTTCTGAAGCTGGCTCATAAGAAAGTCCACAAACCGTTTCCTGAAGACAACTTGTCCTAGAGCAAGGATTACTGGAACCATGTCCTGTGGTCTGATGAGACTAAGATAAACTTATTTGGCTCAGATGGTGTCAAGCATGTGTGGTGACACCCTGGTGAGGAGTACCAAGACAATTGTGTCCTGCCTACAGTCAAACATGGTGGTGGTAGCATCATGGTCTGGGGCTGCATGAGTGCGGTTGGTGCTGGGGAGCTGCACTTCATTGAGGGAAACGTGGATTCCAACATGTACTGTGACATTCTGAAGCAGAACATGATGCCCTTCAGAAACTGGGCAGAATGGCAGTTTTCCAACATGATAATGACCTCAAACACACCAAAGATGACAACTCTTTTGCTGAGGAAGCAGAAGGTGATGGTAATGGCGTGGCCAGGTGTGTCTCCAGACCTGAACCCTATTGAGCAGAAGGTGGAAAAGCACCATGTGTCTAACATCCAGCAGCTCCGTGATGTCACTATGGAGTGGAAGAGGATCCCAGCCACATTTAACATAGTTTTTAAAATAGGTTTTATTATAATAGTTTTTTTTAAATAATATTTATTTCAAATATGTTTTGTTCACTGTATAAACAGAATAATGGGAAAATTGCCAAATTAAAGAGATGATCTGTTCTGTATTAGCTATTTATTTATTTGTATTAAAATGTGTTATTATACATGTTATTTATTTCAGTAAAATGGTTTTGGGACTGTGCACACTGCATGGGTCAGTACATGGGGTGTTTCTACTCAGGTATCAGAGGCACACTGGCTGGCATGCTCTGTTGTACTGATTCACAGTCAATGCCAATCCACTCAGCACAGTACTGTTTGTATCCTGAAAACATTTCCCAAGTGCCCTAACTGCAAACTTCTGTGATCCTCAAACTGCACTCCTCTCAAATCCTCAGCCAACAAGCCCAAACCGTGGCTGGTTTGTGCCTCCATTCGGTGGGATCCCCTGGTGGGTGTACCTGGCAGCAGCTCTGCCTGTCCTTCTGGTCACCATCCTGCTCTTCATGGATCAGCAGATAACCGCTGTCATTGTCAATCGCAAGGAACACAAGCTTAAGGTAGTCCTCTCTCCCGAGCCAGAAAGTTTATCACGCTCACTTTGAGCCATCCAGGACCACAGGAAACACTTGCAGTGCCATGGGCAACTGTGTCTGGGTATTTATAGAAGTCTGTTATGAATAAAACTCTTTATCTTTTTTTTTTCTGGAGGATGTAAATCAGAACTTGGGGTCAAAAATAGCATTATTTAAACAGATATGAGACAAGACAAAAGAGAAAAGAGCTATACATCAATAATGCAGGAATTGATATTTGATCTTAATATTCTTAATACTGAACTGAAAACTTACTGTAATATACTGAGTTTGTAAGATGATAGCTAGAAAGGCTTTGTTGTGTAGGGGAATTTACAGTTAAAACCCAAGGACCAGATATTTGGCAATGAAGACCAGGAGTCAGAGATGAGTTCAATTAATAATAATAATTTTACTTGAAGAAAATAGTTTGCAATTTCATCAGCAGAAGTCAGCTTCAATACTCTCGACGGAGCTCGTATAGGCCGCCCCCCATACAACTCAAAATCAATCACAGTTATACCATGACAGAGGATACTGATTGCGTCAATACATAAGTCAACAAAATTCTGATTGGTTCCAAAACCTAGATAAACTCTCCAAAGACGTATATCTGATACGCTGGACACTGGCAGTTGATCGTTTGTCCTGGGACTGTCTGAGCTTCTCCCTGTACAGACAGATACTAACACACATACACAGAGAACTTATCTAAAATTCAAGGCTTTCTAGCACAGGCGAGTGTCTTATCATTACGGTCGGATACACACACATAATATGTGGACATTAATCTTGAGGAAAAGAAATACAGGGTAGAACAGGATTCTTTAATATCTCATAAGCGCACATAAGGTTACACATTTCACTCTTGCCATAACATGATTAATAGTCAAACAAGAAATCATGTAATAATATAATTAATATCAGTATGAAGGATATGGCAACTCAGGCATCCACTCCTTCATTTGATATTCAAGAATTATATGCTAACAGGAATTATACAAGTATGAAAATTCTGAAAAAATGTATTTCAATCATTTTGATTCTCGAAATCGAAAGCTGATTCTTGAAGATGGCTAAGGACTCAGCTGCTCAGATTGAGTTGGGGAGGTAATTCCACCAGGAGGGAACATTTAATTTAAAAGTGACTTTGTGCTTCTTTGGGATGGCACAATCAAGCGACGTTCACTTGCAGAACGCAAGCTTCTAGAGTCCACATAAGTCTGAAGTAACAAATTTAGGTAAATGGGTTCAGAGCCAGTGGTAGTTTTGTAGGCAAACATCAATGCCTTGAATTTTCTGCGAGCAGCTATTGGAAGGCAGTGCAAATTGATAAACAGAGGTGTGACGTGTATTCTTTTACATTAAAAATTATTCTTGCTGCCGCATTCTGTATTAAATGTAAAGGTTTGATAGAATTGGCTGGAAGACCTGCCAAGAGATGTTGAATAAAGCAAATCTGCAGGATCAGATAGTTTTAGCAATGTGGTCTGAGAAAGTAAGCTGATCATCAATCAAAACTCCAATGCTTCTAGCTGTTTTTGAAGGAGTTATGGTTGATGTGCTTAACTAGATGGTGAAATTGTGATGAAACGATGGGTTTGCTGGAATCACAAGCAGTTCTGTCTTGGCAAGGTTGAGTTGATGGTGATGGTCCATCATCCAGGAAGAACTGTCTGTTAGACAAGCTGAGATGCGAATAGCTACCGTCGGATCATCAAGATGGAATGAGAGGTAGAGTTGAGTGTCATCAGCATAGCAGTGGTATGAGAAGCGATGTTTCTGAATGACAGAACCTAATGATGCCATGTAGAGAAGTGGTCCAAGAACTGAGCCCTGAGGCACCCCAGAAGTTAGATGTTGTGACTTGGACACCTCACATCTCCAAAATACTTTGAAGGATCTATCTGATAGGTAGGACTCAAACCATTGAAGTGTGGTTCCTGAGATGCCTTTTGCCAGCAGGGTTGATAGGAGAATCTGGTGGTTAACCATGTCAAAAGCAGCGGACAGATCAAGCAGGATAAGTACTGAAGATTTGGATTCCGCTCTTGCCAGTCTTAGAGCTTCAACAACTGAGAGCAAGGCAGACTCAGTAGAATGTCCACTTCCTGTCTGACTGATTGTGGTGTGGAAAATTGTGCACTAATGTGTTTAATTTTATTAATGAAAAATGTGGCAAAGTCGTCAGCTATTAGAGATGAAGCAGGAGGGGGAGGAGGAGGACAAATAAGTGAGGGAAATGTTTTAAAAAGCACGAATTATTAATTTTGTTATGGTAGTATGTCATTTTAGCAGTAGAGACATTAGCAGAGAAGGAAGATAGGAGTGACTGATATACATTAAGGTCAGTAGTATTTTTGGATTTGCGCCACACCCTTTCAGCAGCTCTAAGCTTAGAACGGTGTTCACTAGAACATCAGATAACCAAGAGGCAGAAGGGGTGTTACGGGCTGGCCTATAAGATAAGGGGCAAACAGTGTCTAAACAAGATGTAAGAGTGAAAAGTATCAGTAGCACCTCAGTATCAGTTCCTACCTTTAGGGGAAGGAAGAGAAGATTAAATCATTGACCTGTAATGTGAGACCATAAAGTACACTTAAGACTTTGGGAATAAGTTGACTTAGTTGGCCTTTAATAATATGCTTTAATACCTGTGCATTATACACATTTGACTGGTAGTCTATCCATCCAAGTGTGAACTAGGTTCAGCTCCTAAAGCTCTTTTTGAATGTTTTTCCCTGTGCAGTCTGACTTACATTGAGAATGTGTCCAGATTTTGTATACTAAAAAAAAGAATGGGGTATGCATTACAATAAATCAGTAAGATCAAGATGCTTACACTAAAAGCCACCTTTATTTCTTTCAACATCACAATTTATCAAGGCTTACTTAATGCCTTTATACTACCCTTGTTAGCTGTTGAAGAAAATGAACCACAGGTTAAATAGTAGCAAAGAAATTCTTGGTAGTTACTGGGAAATGAATTGAATTGTAAGTTGTCTGTCTTTTTCAGTTCCGAGACTGCCATTAAATGTGCCTCAGATTAAAATAGATATGGACCCAGATGACAACGATGACTACCACTGGAGGAGTCAAGGGTCTGAGACGTCCATATAACTCCTCTAACCAATCAGCTACATAGATTTTATTAGCTCTTCCGATTTGCAGAAAGCCATTTGTCAAGGGATATTTTGTAAAGACTGTTCCCATGGATCCATCCTTTGAAGACTAAATAACGAAAAGTAAAGATAGGCCATCTGGTCCTTCTATTCAGGTCCTTCTCAAAAAATTTGCATATTGTGACAAAAGTTCATTATTTTCCATAATGTAATAATAAAAATTAAACTTTCATATATTTTAGATTCATTGCACACCAACTGAAATATTTCAGGTCTTTTATTGTTTTAATGCTGATGATTTTGGCATACAGCTCATGAAAACCCAAAATCTCAAAAAATTTGCATATCATGAAAAGGTTCTCTAAACGAGCTATTAACCTAATCATCTGAATCAACTAATTAACTCTAAACACCTGCAAAAGATTCCTGAGGCTTTTAAAAACTCCCAGCCTGGTTCATTACTCAAAACCGCAATCATGGATAAGACTGCCGACCTGACTGCTGTCTAGAAGGCCATCACTGACACCCTCAAGCGAGAGGGTAAGACCAGAGTGCTGTATCAAGGCACCTCAGTGGGAAGTCTGTGGGAAGGAAAAAGTGTGGCAAAAAACGCTGCACAACGAGAAGAGGTGACCGGACCCTGAGGAAGATTGTGGAGAAGGACTAATTCCAGACCTTGGGGGACCTGCGGAAGCAGTGGACTGAGTCTGGAGTAGAAACATCCAGAGCCACCGTGCACAGGCATGTGCAGGAAATGGGCTACAGAGAAGCAGCACTGGACTGTTGCTCAGTGGTCCAAAGTACTTTTTTCGGATGAAAGCAAATTTTGCATGTCATTCGCAAAATCAAGGTGCCAGAGTCTGGAGGAAGACTGGGGAGAAGCAAATGCCAAAATGCCTGAAGTCCAGTGTCAAGTACCCACAGTCAATGATGGTCTGGGGTGCCATGTCAGCTGCTGGTGTTGGTCCACTGTGTTTTATCAAGGGCAGGGTCAATGAAGCTAGCTATCAGGGGATTTTGTAGCACTTCATGCTTCCATCTGCTGAAAAGCTTTATGGAGATGAAGATTTCGTTTTTCAGCACGACCTGGCACCTGCTCACAGTGCCAAAACCACTGGTGAAGGGTTTACTGACCATGGTATTACTGTGCTCAATTGGCCAAATTTATGAACATAATGTATTATGAACCAAAATGCAATACCAACTTCAAATAAGCTGCAGCTCGCTGGAGGGGTCACGCTACATAATAATTTCTAAAACTTTGGTACAAGTCAAGCCCTTTCTCGTGTTGCTTGCTGCTCTTCTCACCAATAAATATCCAGCACAATGGCATGCAAATGTTTAAATCCACATACTTTGCTTTTGTTTAGTCTATTTGCTTGTTAAGTCTGACGTCACGTAGCAGCGCTTCCGTGTCCAAACGCTCTATCAGTTACCACGAGAAAACAACAAAAGGTGCTAACATAAACTCACAATGTTATAGAATGCTAGCCAAAAAGTTTATTTAACTCCATACTGAAGTACCAGATAGCCAGACAATGAAAATATTAATATAAAAAATATATATAAAAATTATTTGTGTTTGGGACGCTGTGAGCACGGAGACTGTAGTGTATATCGTAAGTTTGAAAGCATTTAACTTAAATTATCAATATGAATAAACAGTGCTCATAAACGGCTGCTGAGGTCATATTCTCAAGTGAAGCGAGTTGAGGCCTGGACCCGGAAACAGTGCTTCTTACGTCATCACTTAACAACTGAATACTTTCATCACCATTAAGAGGCAGCAGGTGCATAAATAAACTTTTGTTTACTCCATGTAGTTCTAAGAGCTGAGGTATACGTTGTGATTTTCTGAAATAAATTAAGGTAAGTGTGCAAAGGTTTCTCTCACACACACTCGCTCTCTCTTTCTCACACACACACATACACACTCAATATAATATGCTGTTATACTCCATATAGCTTCATATACAAGTCAGAAACTAAGCTTTTTTGCACAGGCCTATCTAAATGGTTAATGGTCCCACCTAGTGATCAACTGTAAAAATAACAAATGTTACCTCTACACCAACAAGAAATTAGGGAGAAAAAAAATGTAATCTAATGCTGCACAAAAACTAAAAATGCATCAAAGCCAATGTTGCTACTAATCTTTGACATGCCCAAGACTGTTATTATAAGTTTTTAAAAAATCCAGCCACAATTAATTTTATATTGAAAATAAGTCATTTTGTGTGTGTCCCCAGACAGATTGTAACAGATTACAATTATTTTTGAGAATACAAACGTCTCTAAACAAGGTTAGTCGCACTTGCTGCTCTTAAAGTCATTTAAAGTCAGCAGTATTTGTAAACATTAGTGAACTAACAAGAACAAACAACGTACAGATGTATGTTTATTAACTAACAAAGTTTAATAAATACTGTATCAAATGTATTGCTCATAGTTAATTTTAGTTAATACATCAGTCAACAAATGAACCTTTATTGTAAAGTGTTACACAGGAAAACCAGGTTTTGCCTGATAAAGAAAAATTTGTAAAAATTAAAAACTAATAAATTTAAAAATTAGAAGAGTTTAGTAACCTTGTTTTAAGTGACATTAACCAATTAAGCAAACAGACACAGCTTTTATTTAGCTTTCAGTTTCAGTCACCAATTCAAGTAAAAAGATAGATAGATAGATAGATAGATAGATAGATAGATAGATAGATAGATAGATAGATAGATAGATAGATAGATAGATAGATAGATAAACCACTCATTCATTTATTCATTCATTCATTCATTCTGTAGTAGCAGTCCATAGAACAGAATCCAGCAAACTTCTGTTTTCTTTGTCTGAATAGAAAGCTGTGAAGATCCCTTCTTTCCAAGACCACATCTGCTGAGCTCCAGCTCCACTCTGTATGTCCTCCTCACATCTGGACTGACAGACTTCCAGTAAACCATACCTACACAAGAGAAAACAAATGTTGAGAGATTCAAAAAATAATTAACCAATAAGTAGAATAAAATATCCAATAAAAAATGAAGCACAAGTGTCTGAGAGTCCACGTCTGCAGCCAGACCCTTCTCCATTATATTATAATACAACTGTACTACTGACTCTTTACTGAGTACCAAAAGTACATATGCTTCCTGTGAATGGTTTCTAAAAGAATGGAATAACAAAAAAGTTGACTGGCACTCATCTATACCACAGGTTATACTAATACTTACATTTACATTTATTCATTTAGCAGACGCTTTTATTCAAATCGACTTACAAATGAGGACAGAGTTGAAGCAATCAAAAACAACAAAAAGAGCAATGATATATAAGAGCTATAACAAGTCTCAGTTAGCTTAACACAGTACACATAGCAAGGGCTTTTAAATAATATAATAAATAAAAAGAAAACAGATAGAATAGAAAAATAATAGAGCAAGCTATTTGGTTAATGTGCATGTACCGCTCCAACATGTTGGGTTAACTTCAGAAGAGTGAATGTCCTTCGAGTGCACTTTGGGCAATGGTACAGTCAAGGCATGAGGATTTAATACAAGAAATACAAGTAAAGTTACTGACAGAGCTTGTCTCGTCTTCTAATGTTGACAATGTCCCTCTGAAGGAAAGTCAGTGTCTTTCTCAGGTGTGGTGGATATGCAATGTTGAAAGCAGAATACATCCACAAGGGTGTTATGAAGCTTCATCAAGGCTGGTGCACTGACACTCATCTTTTCCATCTTCTGTCACCACACTGAGTCCTCGAACTATGATTGCCATTTTACAGTCAGTATCCATCAGGTGTATGGTAGGAAAGGTGTAGCCAGGTCCCCCTTTCATAAAATAAATAAATAATATCAACAACAATAATAATAATAATAATAATAATAATAACGAGAAAAAAAAGAAAACACTTTTCAGATTCTGTTGCATCCTCTTTGGCTCAGACAGTTGAGCTACAAACCCTGCAGAACTGCAGAAACAATCAGAAGCTAATGTATAAGGTTCACAATATACGGTGCAGTTCATGTTCTTGTATACACAGATAAATCTTACATTGTTTTCTAAAACTATTGCTTTACATTTTTAACAGATGGGCTAAAAAGGTACAGAATAATAAAATATTAGATATTTTACAGTTTTTTCTTTAATATACTCACTCCAGCAGGTGTCCTTAAGTATGTGTATTTTTTGAGTACATCCTCCACAGACATTCCTTCTGTGCTTTCTCAGCGTCTCCAGGAGAATGTTCCTGTCGTGTGGTCTTTGACAGTCCATGTGTCTGGATGTGTTTTCTGATACTCACTTTATTACACATTCACATGTGCCACAACAGACACTGAATCCTCTCCAACACAAGTTTCCTTCATCAGAACAACAGAAACAGATCATGCTTAGACCGTGACATATATGAAAAACATCTAAATACTTTTCTAAACAAGGTGTTTTAGATATAAAAATAATAAAAACACTTAACTTCATTAACATCAAGATGATGGTCAGGCAGTGAAAACTTGACTGATTGTCATTTTCCAGCAAATAAAGATTACAACATCTTGTTACTACAATATTGTGTATGATTATGTTGATAGAGATAAATCAATGGTTTAAAAACAATGTAACTTACACAGTCATTTCTTTCTATATTTCTCTGGAAAGGGTTCTTCACAACCAGTGTGTTGGCAGCTTGAATATACTCTGCATAGTTGAGAGACCTGGCAGAAAGGTAGAAACAAACTCCAAATTAGAGGTTTTTTTTATTTATTTTTTGTCTAATCGTCTCCAGATTGTGAATTGATCTTCATACAGTTGCAATAGAGGTGGTAATAATTATTATACTTACAGGATGTATTCTGTACTCTCTTGTACAAAAAAGACGCAGATATAAACAATCATCTCTGAAGGATTCGCCGTCAGTGCGGTCATCGTTTTGTCTCACTGTACATATGTCTGTCAACAACAATAAACTAATTACTAACGCTGCAAGATATAACGCAAAGTAAAAAATATCATCGTATTGTAACAAACTTATCTTAATATACATATTTGTGGTATATTAAGTATAGATCCACGTATAAACGATGAATAATTACCTCACGTCTTATCGCCGCCACCTTGTCTAAGGAAATTACGTAAATGTATATTAAGCTGCTGATTGGCCAGCAGTACAACTCCTTCCACCAACGAGAAACCTTTTATCACGCCCCAACCTTTCGGCGCACCCATTGATCCAGGCTGCAGCTACCCCTGTCTCTACTCATTCAATGACTAATTCCCACGTCTTCTCGAAGGTGGTCAGCGGTTAAACCATGATTTAGTCATTTACTAAGACAGAACCAGCACAACTAAGTTATACAGATATAAGTATTGTATACAAGTATACAAATGGATTTATGATCCTTTAAACTATATATTTGGTGATATTTAATATTTTCTGCTAAGAAACAAAGCAGCATGCAAATTAGGCGGCCCTCTAGCCAATAGGATTGGCTCTCTGTGCTGACTCAGTCAGGCCATGTGATCTGCTCTCCTCCCACAGCACTGCAGTTCACAAACCCCATAAGTTAGAGGCTACAGCGCCTCTATCTGCCACAAGAGGGATCTCATCATCTGCACAAACAAACGTTTATAACCGCTAAGAAACAAAATTGTCCGAATTAGTCAGTCTAAAATACATTTTAAAAGGTCACTTAAAATTATCCTACCTACACGGAGTATGTTTAAAATTAAAGACAGACAGTTTTCAAAAGGAAATTGAGCTAACATGTTAGCGTTTGTTACTGTTCCCCAGCACAGCTCCACATTATCTACCTTATAGCAGCTTCCCTCACTCAATACAATCACAAATCCTCTACAAATCAACAGAAATATGATTTAAGGTTCTAAGAAGCAATGCAAAACTTGAAAGCTTGTTTTTGGTTGCATTAAACATTAATGTGTCAGTTCACCGCTAAAAGAGCTCAAGTATAAATCATGGTTTCTCTACAACTTGACAATTCTAAGTTATGGCTTTCTCTTCCACTAGATGGCTCTCGAGTATAGGATATGCCTTTGTTCATTAATAACCGCGTCAATTTGGTCTTAAGTTTCAGTATTTTACTGCACAAGCGGAATGATGGCGAAGTTGGATCCTTTTCTTTTACGGTCTATGGTTGGATTCAATTCTTTAATTCAAAGTTTCCATATTCTACAGTGTAACCACTCATATTTGTGGATTCATGCATCTAATCACAGATAGAAGTCTCGCGCTACATTTTCTTCAGCAGCCAATAAAATTATAGTCTGAAACATTTTCTCCATTATTCAAATAATCAATAATTGTCTGCAAAATCTGCTAAATGTTTGCAACAACTTTTTACGAAAACGATTGCAATTAATAATTGTAATGTTTACATTTCAAGGGCACCGGTCAGCAAAAAGAGGAGATGTGCAAAATCACATTAAATTCTAATATTAATAAAATACCAATAAAAGTGTAGGCTACATATCTGCTCTAGTTACCTTAGGAGTATCTCAAGTTAATAGCAGACCAAACCATTCAAATTCATCAGATATTTTCAATGTATTATCCTGACATTTTTAAATTGTATTCATGGAAAACCATCATAAAACATTGCTATTTATCATTCAGCTTAAACAGGAACAAATATTATCCATACATTATACAATTACAAGTTTTGTATATTGGACTGTACATCTCAGGTTGTGCTTACTGTATGTTCAGCTCTACAAAACTGATAAATCTATCACACACATTTAAAAGCAATACTGGTCCCACTTTATATTAGGTGGCCTTAACATAAAAAAATAAGTACAATGTACTTTTTGTGTTCATATTGTATTGTAAAACACTTTTGCTGCTATTGATGTGGGATAGGGGTAAGGTTAGGGAGAGGGTTGGAGGTATGGGGAAGTTTAAGGGTGGGTTAAGGTGTAAAGTATGGGTCAGCAGTGTAATTATGAATGTTATTACAGAAATTAAATACAGATGTAATTACATGTAGTTTTAAAAAAAAAATATATATAAGTACAATGTAAAAACATGTACACAATAAGTAAATTATACTAAATTATTAATTAAAATGTAAGTACATAGTAGTTAAGGCCACTTAATATAAAGTGGGTCCGCAAAACTTATTTTAATAAAAAGCTCTTTAAGGTGTCCTTGAAAGGATGTCCACGCCACAAACTCAAAATCACTGTTATAAGAATAAGACACTCAAAACTCTTTTTCCATGTCCATTAAGCCAGGATCATTTTTATTGCACAAAGAAATTTCAAAAAATATTTTTTTTGCATTTTTCTTTTTTCCAATCTTCCTTTTTTTTTCCCCATTTTACTTTTTTTTTTTTTTTTTAATAAACAAAATCAAAAACTTAACACTGTGGAGAGCAAAAGGACATTTGTAGGGTGCGAATCACGCATTAAATATCACATGAAGTGTGGTTTTCTTTATCCTTGTTCTCTGGAACAGCCCTCACAGACATTCAGTGTGCATGCCTGCAAAAAAATGTTAAGTTGGTTGACATTTGTATGGGACATTCGCATGTGCTATTAATTTGCATTGTACACTATTAAGGGCACATATTAAAATAGAAGAATGCAAGCAAATTACCTGTATTGCAGTGCTCCTTTACTTTTCAGACAGTTCCTTGGCTTGATGAGCCTGAAGAACAGCTACAGCCTCTTCAACCTACACATTACAGAAAAGCACAATGATCAAACAAAATCTGGTCTTAGACTGATTGTTGAGTAAATGTTCTGAGCAGGTAAACCTTGGAGTGCAGGGACTCTGGAGTCTCGAGCATGTGCAGTAGTTCAGAGTTGTCGATCTCCAGCAGCATGCCTGTAATCTTTCCCGCAAGAGTCGGATACAAAGCCTGGATAAGTGGATACAGCCGCTCACCTGAATGGGATGCAAAGTTTGGTGGTTTTCCTCATGTTATGATGTAGTATATATAATATGTATATGTATATATACACATAATACATATGTAGTGTGCTATATTCCAAGCCTTCTGAAGCCATATGAGAACCATCTTCTGCTTTACACTAAATAGATCCTGTAAAGTGTCACACTTCACCCTCTACTGAAGAGTATTATTAATTTAGGTTACAATCACTGGTGTAAGCAGCAGGAGCTATAACATGATTCAAACTTTACTAGCTCACAACTTTAACTTTGAAGTGACCGTGTGTGCGCATCCCATACCTAGAAGTTGTTTCTGCTCCTTTAATGGTGCAGCCGCCAGCATTGAGGCAGTAAGGGACTCCTGGCCTCTCACATGAACCGCCGGCTCTGTATTCTGTACTACCTAAAGAAACAGTAAAAGAATGACAGTTATATCTTTCAATTGAAATGCTCCTAATGGTGTTTTTTCACTGCACGTTACAGTTCGGTACGGTTCACTTTTACCAAAACGTGACGTGTAAACTCTACTGATCACTGACTGGCTGGAGAGAATCATCACTATCTGCATCACTGAACTTACAAACAAAAACACAACAGAACCACTAGATTTAAATCAGCACAGCCAGCGAAGGATCGAACACAACCGTTTTGAACAACCAAAAAAAATGTTTGCTGTTTTGTTTTGTGTTGAGGAAGTACCGACGTTCCTCTTGTTGATAGCAGATGAGCAAATCCAGCGAGAGCTTAATGGGATGATCCAGAATGAAAAAATGTTTCAGGAACCGCAGCGCAACTATAATGGGCATGTGTACCCTAAAGCGCCACTAAACTGCAGTGGGAACGCAAACAGAGCCGTGCCGTGCCGCACAGTGGAAAACAGCCCTAAGTGTAATCACATTTCTATGGACTGAAACTAGTTCATGAAGTTGTCATTCGTTTTTGTCGCTATTCTGTTGATATCTTAAAATGGCTTGAAAAAGCCAACTTACTGATGTACTATTTAAACATTATTATTATGAACCAAAATTTAAACACCATCTCCTCCTAGAGCTTTTAAACTACAACCACCAAATTTGGGTCAGACCTTCAGACTTGTCCGACTCAGGTTGCTATATCTTTTCTAACTTAAGCTTATGGTTTTTGTAAACCAGACTATCAAAACCACCTAAAATCCATAAAAAAAACTTTTGTACAATGAGACCTTTCAAGCTGGTCAGACTGGTCTTAGCTGTTTTTTTGCTCAATCAACTGGTTTTACCTGGATTAACATAGAAACGTGTTAACAACATGCTAATAACTTGTTAATAATGCTAGCAATATGCTAGTTACTTGTTAATAATGCCAGCAACATGCTAGCAACATGCTAATCATGCTGGAAACATGCTAGAGACATTGTAGTCACTTGCAAATCACGCTGGAAACATGCTAGCAACATGCTAGTTACTTGTTAATCATGTTAGTAACTTTGTAATCATGCCAGCAACATGCTAGTCACTTGTTAATCATGCCAGCAACATGCTAGTCACTTGTTAATAATGCCAGCAACATGCTAGTCACTTGTTAATAATGCCAGCAACATGCTAGTCACTTGTTAATAATGCCAGCAACATGCTAGTCACTTGTTAATAATGCCAGCAACATGCTAATCATGCTGGAAACACGCTAGTGACATTCTAGTCACTTGCAAATCATGCTGGAAACATTCTAGTTACTTGCTGATTATATTATTCACTTGGTAATCATGCCAGAAACATGTTAATCATGCTGGAAACACGCTAGTGACATTCTAGTCACTTGCAAATCATGCTAGAAACATTCTAGTTACTTGCTGATCATATCCACTTGTAAATCATGCCAGCAACATGCTAGTCACTCGTTAATAATGCCAGCAACATGCTAGCGACATGCTAATCATGCTGGAAACACACTAGTGACATTCTAGTCACTTGCAAATCATGCTGGAAACATGCTAGCAATATGCTATTTACTTGCCGATCATATTATTCACTTGGTAATCATGGCAGCAACATGCTAGTCACTTATTAATAATAGGGCTTGGGCGTCGTGACGTGATTACTTGGCGTGGCCGCCACGTTGAATGCCTCCTTTACTGCCACTCGGACTACTGCGCAGTGTTTAGACATACTCCCTCTCATCCATGTGTCTTAATTTGATGAATTAAAAATCTATTTTAACCATTTTCAACCGTTGCTGTATTGTGGTGTGTAATAGCCATGGGGAAAATAAAATGAGAATGGATTAACTTTACAATGCTTTCCTGCTTTGAGGCGCGACTACGGAGACCATAACATCTGAATATTAGTTTATATAGCTTAAGTCAACATTGAAAATAAGGGAAATTTCTCGAGTTACTCATCCAAAATACGGGAAATTTCAACATTCATCTTTTTGTTGCTATCCCTCTGCTGACAGCAAAAATTTGTACTATAAAACTGCTGCATTTACTAACGTTATTTGTGAAGCTAGGTCTAACGTGATTTTAGTTACAGATTGGCGTGAAATCGTGCTCTCACAACAACCACGCTATCTTAAAAAGCCCAACATCACGCTAAGGTTGCTTTTAAGTAAGCAAAACGATGCTTTGAAAACATCTGTTGTTTCGCTGGAAGGACAAGGAGTAGCAACAGGACAACAGCACACAGACTTGACAGGTCTGATGGAGGGGCTAACGGGATACTTTACAGGAAAATACTAAAAAAGACAGCGGGGAAAGAGCTCAAATACGTGAGAACCCCGGAAAAAAATAGGAGGGTTGACCGCTACTAACTACATTTTTGAAACACATTGTTAAAAGTCCATGTATGAATGGTTGTTAGCACTAACAGTTACTAAACTAGCAGCTAGGTAACATTAGAGCGCAGTTTACTGGATTACTGTTTGCCGCTGTTCCGGTTCTATGATTTGCAGCTCCTGAACCCATCCATTTGTGAACTGTACATGAGACTTCAATGACTTGTAGCTTCGGAACTATTCTGAAGTGTAGGCGCTCACAAAACAAACAAGGTAGCCGAAGATATCTGAAGCAACAACTCTCCGTCAGTACTCCACTATTTGTTGGAAATATCATGTGGATCCAAACCGTTAATAGTGCCGATTTTGTCCACATACCGGTCCCTGGTATCCCTATTTAGCGTATCCCTATAAATCCCACAACCTTTTCGCGATTTTGACATCTTTTTTTTCTTTCTCCCAACTCTGCTCTTCTCGTTCAACTCACTGTATGTTTACATTCGCGAAGCTGGCAACATGGCCGCCACGTCCCAGAATGCAACTCGGCGCCCAAGCCCTATACCAGCAACATGCTAGCGACATGCTAACCATGCTGGAAACAAGCTAGTGACATGCTAGTAACTTGATAATCATGTTAGCAACACTGCTAAAACATGCTAGTTTACCATTTCTTTTTCTACTTGATTGTTTTGCCTTCAAAATTGTAAAACTACTTCAGTTAGTTAAAACTGAAAACCCTCAAACTTTAAGCTTTTAAAACCACGTCAAACTTTCAGGCTAGGCTTTTTCAAGCCAACTTAAAGTTTGTCTACAAACTTTATTTCTAGTTTTTACAGTGTTCTTGTATCAGTGATGGAGTACTCGAGTCCTGGACTCGGACTCGAGTCACTATTCTTTGGACTCGAGTCCGACTCGAGACTCCATTCTCTGGACTCATGATTCGACTTGGACTCGTGGACTGATGACTCGTACTCGGACTCGAGGATATAAAATCGGACTTGAGCATTCATCACGTTTTTGACTAAAAAATTTTTTTAAAAATGTTTCGTGCCCAAGACTGGCCGGGATCTATTCTTTTCCCTCACAGACACTGCTACCGCTCGCTCTCTTTGCTTGACAACACACTAACTGACGTCACTCACTTTACTTTCACTTTACTTTTTTTCCAAAGCGCTCGGGCACTTGCGGGAAAGGGTGAAGCTGATTGGTTAGTTCTTGTCACATGACCCGCGGTCCGCTTGCGGCATTCTGAAAAGTTGAATTGTTTTTAACTCGATGTGGTGCGGACGCGCCTGGATGCTTCCATTATGAGCGCGCATACGCTTCCATTATGAGCGTGCATACCGCACGCCTACATTGGAAATAACGAACTTGAGCGTACAAAAGACGCGATATTTGAACGGCCCTTATCGTTAAACGCAGCTTTCTGACCAGGCGCGTGCCCTCACACACATTCACATGCAAACGCACTCACGCTAAATCACAAGGTCACTCACACACATACGCTCTCTCTCTCACACTCTCACACACACACACTCACAGTAATATGCACGTTTCTTTTTTTTGCCGAGTGTATTTCTGTAGTACAGTGTTAAAGGATTAGTTCACACAAAAATGAAAAATTTCCTAATCATTTACTCCTCCCAATGCCATCCAGGATATCTATGGCGTTTTTTCTTAAATTATGTTTTTTAAGGAAAACATTTCAGGATGTTTTCCTCATATAATGGACTTCGATGCCTACAAACTCAGTTGGTTGCTATTGTTTCCTCAAAAAACTTAAATAAAACCTTGAAAAAAAAAAAATCCAATACGGGACTTGAGACTCGACTCGGACTCTAACTCTGGTAATGGTGACTCGACTTGGACTCAACTCGGACTCTTCTTTGGTGACTCGGACTTGGACTCGGACACTGAGACTCGAGACTCGACTTGGACTCGACAGTTGGTGACTTGACTACAACACTGTCTTGTATTCACAGTTGGTCAGCAAAGCTCACTCTGCGAGAGAGGGTTAAACTGGGGCTCCTGGACTGTGTTCTACTGGGGTGCTGCTACATCATAAATCAATGGTGAATAAAAAACCACCACACTGTCATTTCACAAAGTTTGATATACATAAATGTTTTGGGCACTTTCTATGCATTTCAAAAGGACTTTTTTTTAATCCAACTTAATCTTAATTACGTTAATCGATTAAAAATGTCCAAAAATGAGGAACGCTTCACGAATTTGCGTGTCATCCTTGCGCAGGGGCCATGCTAATCTTCTCTGTATCGTTCCAATTTTAGTATATGTGCTGCCGAAGCAAGCACGAACAAGTAGCCTAGACGTCTGGTATATATAGCAGTGTCTTGGGGAAGGTTTTCACGAAGGTGGTGAGCAGTTAAACCAAGATTTAGTCATTTACCAAGAGAATACAAGCACATTTGGGTTGCTGCAAGATACAGATGTACATATAGTAATGCCTTTCTTATCCTTTTAACTATATATTTGGTGTTATTTATGCTTTACCACCAAGAAACAGACCAGCATGCTGATCAGGCAGCCCTCTAGCCAGTAGGATTGGCTCTCTGTGCTGACGCATTCAGGCCATGTGATCTGCTCTCCTCCCCCAGCAATGCAGTTCCCAACCCCCAACGTCAGGACTTGTCTCGTCACTCGTGTGAGACCATTACACGAGAAGCCGAAGAATCCAAATGGTCTTTACTTTAGATTTAACTTTTATAACGGTAGTCTACAATGCCTCCAACTACCACAAGCCGGATCTCCTAATGAGCAAAAGTATATGCTTATAACACCGTTATAGCACAGTTATAACATGATAAAAATATAAAATTCTAGCACAATTTACTACAAAATTAGAGCAGAAAGTTGTGTCGGAAATGCATGTACATTAGCAAGATCACTTACTGATTCCTTTGCATGAAACCACTTTTTAAATGTTATGAAATCTACACATACATATCAGTGAAACAAAGAAAAGTTCTGTCAAAAGGTAAGTGAGCTAACATGTTAGACTTTCATCACTGTTCAGCTCCACACAACGCTATATTATCTAGCATACATTACAGCGCCAACCCTTGCTCACTTACGTAAATTCTACCAACACATAACTTTTCACACTTGAGCAGATCAGATGTTTGATCACTGCAACACAGCACTCAAAAACAGTCACAAACCCCTCCCCCGCCCTGCCTTCAGTAAAGCAGATCACTCATCCATTCTTCCTCTGCCTGCATAGCCTACAAACAAAAGCTAAAACAGGAAAAAAATTATCAGAATTATCCATCAATGGAGGAAGGAAGCCATCTTCACACTTCAGGACTGCTTTCACACAACGGATTGTAAGATCTTTCGGGATGCAGCTGCCACAGACATTGAGGAATATACAAACTCTGTCACTGATTAAATCAGTATGTACACTGAAAACACCATCCCAAAAATCTGGGTTAAATCCTTTCCAAACCAGAACCCCTGGATGAATGCTGATGTCAGGGCCAAGCTCAAAGATCTTATTTCAGCCTACAACTCTGGTGACACCGAGGCCTAAAGAAGGGCCAGATATGATCTTCAGAGAGCTATCAGTTCTGCAAAAAGAGCCTATAAAGACATGATTGAAAACATTCAGGGATCTACATTTCAAACTCTTGTGGAACTGCTTACACTCAGTCACGGACCAACCAGCTAGCGGAGGTGCTTACAGACATCTTCAATTTCTCCCTCAGACTGTCTGTCTGAAGTGCTGTCTCCCCAAGACAGCACTTCAGCAGACGGCTGACCACCCACTACAGACCAAAATACACACATGGCCAACTCCCCTCCATCTGACCATCAGCTCCATGATACTGTACACAATGTACACAACACAAATGGACACATGCCATCTCTTCACCAACATATGACTGCTATATTGTCCTGAGCCTCAATGGACTCTTGGCTAACCAGCCACTGACCACAGGTCCAGCCAGTCCATCACCAAGTAATACCATCACCCAGCCACTTCAGCTAATGACTGCACACCCAGGATGATCCAACACCTTTCAACATACCGGTCACCACACAAACCCAGTATCAAGACTCCTGAGGAACCCAATCGAAAAGGGGGGCAAGCAGGAAACAGCATGTTGGAAAACGAGGCGAGACATGGAACTCTGGTAACACTGAAGTAAACCCAACTTTTATGTCATCTCTAACTCTTTGATCGACCCCATGATGAAGCTCAGACACAGAACTGAACTCATAAGGCCTCAATGGTGTGCACCGAACATGCAGTCATACACGCATAACACCTTCGAATTTATCGAGAGCTGCTGGATCACATTGACCCTTTGCGGAACTTGGGACAGCCTAAACTCAAGGCTGAAGTGCAAAACCCCTGCCACTTCAGCCAAACAGTTCACCCAGACAGACTGTAAGGTCACTGAGGTCACAAGTATATCTCACAGCCAGTCATGAGAATATGGCCTTGAGCCTCACCCTCTTCAAAGCATGTATCAAGCATACACCAGACGTGCCTTCACAAGCAATTGCATGAGCTTCCCTATGACCGCCAAAGACACCTGCGTTTTAACCTGAAGTAAAATAACCAAAGCTCAACCTGCTACTTCCTGTTTCTCACAGACACTGCAAACCCCCAGAGAATCCCTGTGAAGTGTGTGAACTTTCTGCCAAGACCTTACCAGACATTTACACTTGTGAATATATAAGAATGCAGTCCCAGCATATACAAAAAGGGGTCACTGTTCAGCTCAACAGACAGTGTAGCCAAACCCTCAAATCACACATCTTTAATGGAATGGAGGGAATCCAGCCCCACTTTGAGCAATACCACCTTTTCTGAAGAGAAAACTGCCAATGCTAAAGCTGCTCTTCACAAGAGGCAATGTGAAGAGTTAGCTAATGCTAACTACATGGACTAACTCAAGACCACCTATCAAACTCCAATGGCATTTGCACTCTTTGCCATGCCTGATTTACCCTCAACCCAAGGAGTTTCACCTGACAGCCGGATTCACCAACAACATGGCCAGAACTAGAGGGTGTGCCCACTTCAGCACACTGCTGCCACCAGAGCACAAACTAGTCAGATGACAAAAAGAGCCTGCTCTGCACTTCCTGAAGCATCCAGCTATTCTCCAGTTACAACAGAACCTGGAAAGTGATCACAGATGTGCCTTTAAAACTTTAATGTCCCTTGACAGCCAACGCAGCTGTACAGAGGACCAACGGCCCAAAGCCACATGAACAAAGGCCCTTTAAGGACGCAATGTTGAGGCACGGTGTGCTTAGAGCAGATGTTTTGTGGGTTAATAGCAAACCTCTCCCACAGCAATACTGCAAGCTGGACTTCCAGTCTTCAAAGTACAAGTAATAAAAAGAAGTGGATCAGAAAACACCTGATTTACAGACTCAAAGACATTGTCAATGTTGGATTTTGGCAAGGAAACACTCACATCAGTATACACACACCAGTCAAGGTAGCCTACCACGACAGTAACCCAGTTATACCTGGCCCCAAATCTGCATACGTGTCCCCTAACCAAAGACATTCATTATCGCTGACCTGGCAATCCCTTCCTCAAAGATAACACTGAAGAAGTCTGCAGATTACAACTCGTACATAAGAGGGACACTCTGCCCAGCTGAGGCCAAGCCTCACAAACAAGTCACAGAAATACAAGCAGAGATTGTGGGAAATCAGTGGGTCTTTAACACACCCATCCATACTACCACACTGACCAGCATGCTACTGCTACCCAAATCAGCCTGCCCAATCAGAGTATGTGGATTCAAGTGCCCAAAGATGCCATCCTCCACCTCGGGGATTGGGTACCAATCTGAGGTAGAAATTCCAGCTTTCTTCAAGGACCACAATCTCACTCCGGAATCTGAATGGGAATTGAGCATTGAGAAAGGGGGGTCTCAGGCGACTGACATCACCCCAATTGACACAGCCCTCCTAGCACGGTCTCGGCTGCTGGAAGAAATCAGGTACACCCTAACTCTCTGCTTTGCCTTTGCACGGTTTAACAGAGTCAACAGGGTGCAAAGGTCCATGAACAGGTGCACAGCTGCCCTTCCACGAACCATTAAATGGAACCATCGGAAAAGAGGGACCCAGGCTGAGAAAATGCTGAACATGACCAAAGTTAACACCCAAACTGATGGTCCAAATAATGAGGAAAATTAGAAACCACCTAGCATCTGACCATAATGATACACCAGTCATCCAATCATGATCCACCTGCTGCCTGACCATCATGACAACTGTTGTCTGACGATGTTTTACAGGTGAACTTAACACTAACCTACACCCCCTTTTCCCCCTCCAATCTTTTCTCTGTAGTATTCTCCGGTCTTCCCTCAACTACCCATTTCTCATCTCTGGATGTGAATGCAGCAACTGACACTTTATGCTCTACTTTAACCTCATCTAAATGATGTGTCCTCTCTCTTCCAGGAATAGCACAGGCTGCACACTATAACCCCAGCTTATCCTATGTTCTCCGTGAGCACTTGACCACACTCAGGGCAGGAGGTAGAAAATGGTGCAAATCAAAAGATCCAGACCAGAGTATGTATCAGTCTTTGCTTTCATTTTTCTCTACTGAACTCCATACTGCCAAATCTTCATACTTCCACAAGATCAACAGTGCTCTAGACACATGTAATCTCTTCAAAACATTCAATTCTCTCCTCCGTCCCCCTCCAACACTTCTATAACAGCTGATTATTATTTCGCCACATTCTTCAAAGACAAAACCAGAACAATCAGTTGTCAATTCTCACCCCCACACCAAAGGACTTTAAACCAACCACACCCACTGCTACAACTCCCATCTTCTCCTTCTATCCCCTCACTGAGGCAGAAGTATCAAATTTTCTCCTCTCCAGCCATCCAACAACATGTCCTCTAGACCCAATCCCATCATACCTTCTCCAAGCAATCTCTCCTACACTTTTAACCAGCACTCACACACATAATTAACATCTCTCCTCACAGGCACCTTCTCCACAGCATTCAATCAGGACCAGGTAACCCCACTGCTTAGAAAAACCTACATTAAATCACGCTGGCTCTGTATTCTGTACTACCTAAAGAAACAGTAAAAGAATGACAGTTATATCTTTCAGTTGAAATGCTCCTAATGGTGCTTTTTCACTGCACGGTACAGTTCGGTACGGTTCACTTTTACCAAAACGTGACGTGTAAACTCTACTGATCACTGATTGGCTGGAGAGAATCATCACTATCTGCGTCACTAAACTTACAAACAAAAGCACAACAGAACCACTAGATTTAAATCAGCACAGGCAACGAAGGATCGAACACAACCGTTTTGAACAACCAAAAAAAAGGGCTGTTTTGTGTGTTGAGGAAGTACCGACGTTCCTCTTGTTGATAGCAGATGAGCAGATCTAGCGAGAGCTTAATGGGATGATCCAGAATGAAAAAATGTTTCAGGAATCTCAGCAATAGAGGCAGCGCAACTATAATGGGCATGTGTACCCTAAAGCGCCACTAAACTGCAGTGGGAACGTAAACAGAGCCAACTTACTGATGTACTATTTAAACATTATTATTATGAACCAAAATTTAAACACCGTCTCCTCCTAGAGCTTTTAAACTACCACCACCAAATTTGGGTCAGACCTTCAGACTTGTCTGACTCAGGTTGCTATATCTTTTCTAACTTAGTCTGGTTTACAAAAACCATAAGCTTATCAAAACCACCTTAATCCATAAAAACTTTTGTACAATGACACCTTTCAAGCTGGTCAGACTGGTCTTAGCTGGTTTTTTGCTCAATCAACTGGTTTTACTTGGATTAACATAGAAACGTGTTAACAACATGCTAATAACTTGTTAATAATGCTAGCAATATGCTAGTTACTTGTTAATAATGCCAACGACATGCTAATCATGCTGGAAACACACTAGTGACATTCTAGTCACTTGCAAATCATGCTGGAAACATGCTAGTTACTTTCGGATCATATTATTCACTTGGTAATCATGGCAGCAACATGCTAGTCACTTGTTAATTATGCCAGCAACATGCTAACGACATGCTAATCATGCTGGAAACAAGCTAGTGATATGCTAGTAACTTAATAATGTTAGTAATACTGCTAAAACATGCTAGTTTACCATTTCTCATCTCTTTTTCTACTTGATTGTTTTGCCTTCAAAATTGTAAAACTACATCAATTAGTTAAAACTGAAAACCCTCAAACTTTAAGCTTTTAAAACCACGTCAAACTTTCAGGCTAGGCTTTTTCAAGCCAACTTAAAGTTTGTCTACAAACTTTATTTCTAGTTTTTACAGTGTTCTTGCATTCACAGTTGGTCAGCAAAGCTCACTCAGCGAGAGAGGGTTAAACTGGGGCTCCTGGACTGTGTTGTACTAGGGTGCTGCTACATCATAAATCAAATGGTGAATAAAACACAACCACACTGTCATTTCACAAAGTTTGATATACATAAATGTTTTGGGGAATTTCTATGCATTTCAAAAGGACTTTTTTTTAAATCCAACTTAATTTTAATTATGTTAATTGATTAAAATTGTCCAAAAATGAGGAACGCTTCACGAATTTGCGTGTCATCCTTGCGCAGGGGCCATGCTAATCTTCTCTGTATCGTTCCAATTTTAGTATATGTGCTGCCGAAGCAAGCACGAACAAGTAGCCTAGGCGTCTGGTATATATAGCAGTGTCTTGGGGAAGGTTTTCACGAAGGTGGTGAGCAGTTAAACCATGATTTAGTCATTTACCAAGAGAATACAAGCACATTTGGGTTGCTGCAAGATACAGATGTACATATAGTTACGCCCTTCTTGTCCTTTTTACTGTATATTTGGTGTTATTTATGCTTTCCCACCAAGAAACAGACCAGCATGCTGATCAGGCAGCCCTCTAGCCAGTAGGATTGGCTCTCTGTGCTGACGCATTCAGGCCATGTGATCTGCTCTCCTCCCCCAGCAATGCAGTTCCCAACCCCCAACGTCAGGACTTCTCTCGTCACTCGTGTGAGACCATTACACGAGAAGCCGAAGCATCCAAATGGTCTTTACTTTAGATTTAACTTTTATAACGGTAGTCTACAATGCCTCCAACTACCACAAGCGGGATCTCCTAATGAGAAAAAGTATGCTTATAACACAGTTATAGCACAGTTATAGCACAGTTATAACACGATAAAAATATAAAATTCTAGCACAATTCACTACAAAATTAGAGCAGAAAGTTGTGTCTGAAATGCATGTACATTATCAAGATCATTTACTGATTCCTTTGCATGAAACCACTTTTTTAATTTAATGTTATGAAATCTACACATGCATATCAGTGAAACAAAGAAAAGTTCTGTCAAAAGGTAAGTGAGCTAACATGTTAGACTTTCATCACTGTTCAGCTCCACACAACGCTATATTATCTAGCATACATTACAGCGCCAACCCTTGCTCACTTACATAAATTCTACCAACACTAAACTTTTCACACTGGAGTAGATCAGACGTTTGATCACTGCTACACAGCACTCAAAAACAGTCACAAACCCCTCCCCCGCCCTGCCTTCAGTAAAGCAGATCACTCATCCATTCTTCCTCTGCCTGCATAGCCTACAAACAAAAGCTAAAACAGGAAAAAAATTATCAGAATTATCCATCAATGGAGGAAGGAAGCCATCTTCACACTTCAGGACTGCTTTCACACAACGGTGAGGAATATACAAACACTGTCCCTGATTACATCAGTATGTGCACTGAAAACACCATCCCAAAAATCTGGGTTAAAACCTTTCCAAACCAGAAACCCTGGATGAATGCTGATGTCAGGGCCAAGCTCAAAGATCTTATTTCAGCCTACAACTCTGGTGACACCGAGGCCTACAGAAGGGCCAGATATGATCTTCAGAGAGCTATCAGTTCTGCAAAAAGAGCCTATAAAGACAAGATGATTGAAAACATTCAGGGATCTAAATCTCAAACTCTTGTGGAACTGCTTACACTCAGTCACGGACCAACCAGCTAGCGGAGGTGCTTACAGACATCTTCAATTTCGCCCTCAGACAGTCTGTCTGAAGTGCTGTCTCCCCAAGACAGCACTTCAGCAGACGGCTGACCACCCACTACAGACCAAAATACACACATGGCCAACTCCCCTCCATCTGACCATCAGCTCCAAGATACTGTACACAGTGTACACAACACAAATGGACACATGCCCTCTCTTCACCAACATAGAACTGCTATATTGTTCTGAGCCTCAATGGACTCTTTGCTAACCAGCCACTGACCACAGGTCCAGCCAGTCCATCACCAAGTAATACCATCACCCAGCCACTTCAGCTAATGACTGCACACCCAGGATGATCCAACACCTTTCAACATACCGGTCACCACACAAACCCAGTATCAAGACTCCTGAGGAACCCAATCGAAAAGGGGGGCAAGCAGGAAACAGCATGTTGGAAAACGAGGCGAGACATGGAACTCTGGTGACACTGAAGTAAACCCAACTTTTATGTCATCTCTAACTCTTTGATCGACCCCATGATGAAGCTCAGACACAGAACTGAACTCATAAGGCCTCAATGGTGTGCACCGAACATGCAGTCATACACGCATACCACCTTCTCATTGATCGAGAGCTGCTGGATCACATTGACCCTTTGCGGAACTTGGGACAGCCTAAACTCAAGGCTGAAGTGCAAAACCCCTGCCACAAACAGTTCACCCAGACAGACTGTAAGGTCACTGAGGTCACAAGTATATCTCACAGCCAGCAATGAGAATATGGCCTCGAGCCTCACACTCTTCAAAGCATGTATCAAGCATACACCAGACGTGCCTTCACAAGCAATTGCATGAGCTTCCCTATGACCGCCAAAGACACCTGCGTTTTAACCTGAAGTAAAATAACCAAAGCTCAACCTGCTACTTCCTGTTTCTCACAGACACTGCAAACCCCCAGAGAATCCCTGTGAAGTGTGTGAACTTTCTGCCAAGACCTTACCAGACATTTACACTTGTGAATATATAAGACTGCAGTCCCAGCATATACAAAAAGGGGTCACTGTTCAGCTCAACAGACAGTGTGGCCAAACCCTTAAATCACACATCTTTAAGGGAATGGAGGGAATCCAGCCCCACTTTGAGCAATACCACCTTTTCTGAAGAGACAACTGCCAATGCTAAAGCTGCTCTTCACAAGAGGCAATGTGAAGAGTTAGCTAATGCTAACTACATGGACTAACTCAAGACCACCTATCATCAAACTCCAATGGCATTTGCACTCTTTGCCATGCCTGATTTACCCTCAACCCAAGGAGTTTCACCTGACAGCCGGATTCACCAACAACATGGCCAGAACTAGAGGGTGTGCCCACTTCAGCAGAACACTGCTGCCACCAGAGCACAAACTAGTCAGATGACAAAAAGAGCCTGCTCTGCACTTCCTGAAGCATCCAGCAATTCTCCAGTTACAACAGAACCTGGAAAGTGATCACAGATGTGCCTTTAAAACTTTAATGTCCCTTGACAGCCAACGCATCTATACAGAGGACCAACGGCCCAAAGCCACATGAACAAAGGCCCTTTAAGGACGCAATGTTGAGGCACGGTGTGCTTAAAGCAGATGTTTTGTGGGTTAACAGCAAACCACTCCCACAGCAATACTGCAAGCTGGACTTCCAGTCTTCAAAGTACAAGTAGTAGATCAGAAAACACCTGATTTACAGACTCAAAGACATTGTCAATGTTGGATTTTGGCAAGGAAACACTCACATCAAGATACACACAGCAGTCAAGGTAGCCTACCACGACAGTAACCCATTTATACCTGGCCCCAAATCTGCATACGTGTACCCTAACCAAAGACATTCATTATCTCTGACCTGGCAATCCCTTCCTCAAAGATAACACTGAAGAAGTCTGCAGGTTACAACTCGTGTGTGAAGCTTGGCCTCAGCTGGGCAGAGTGTCTCTATTATGTACAAGTCACAGAAATACAAGCAGAGATTGTGGGAAATCAGTGGGTCTTTAACACACCCATCCATACTACCACACTGACCAGCATGCTACTGCTACCCAAATCAGCCTGCCCAATCAGAGTATGTGGATTCAAGTGCCCAAAGATGCCATCCTCCACCTCAGGGATTGGGTACCGATCTGAGGTAGAAATTCCAGCTTTCTTCAAGACCACAATCTCACTCCGGAATCTGAATGGGAAATGAGCATTGAGAAAGGGGGGGTCTCAGGCGACTGACATCACCCCAATTGACACAGCCCTCCTAGCACTGTCTTGGCTGCTGGAAGAAATCAGGTACACCCTAACTCTCTGCTTTGCCTTTGCACGGTTTAACAGAGTCAACAGGGTGCAAAGGTCCATGAACAGGTGCACAGCTGCCTTTCCACGAACCATTAAATGGAGCCATCGGAAAAGAGGGACCCAGGCTGAGAAAATGCTGAACCTGACCAAAGTTAACACCCAAACTGATGGTCCAAATAATGAGGAAAATTAGAAACCACCTAGCATCTGACCATCATGATACACCAGTCATCCAATCATGATCCACCAGCTGCCTGACCATCATGACAACTGTTGTCTGATGATGTTTTACAGGTGAACTTAACACTAACCTACACCCCCTTTTCCCCCTCCAATCTTTTCTCTGTAGTATTCTCCGGTCTTCCCTCAACTACCCATTTCTCATCTCTGGATGTGAATGCAGCAACTGACACTTTATGCTCTACTTTAACCTCATCTAAATGATGTGTCCTCTCTCTTCCAGGAATAGCACAGGCTGCACACTATAACCCCAGCTTATCCTATGTTCTCCGTGAGCACTTGACCACACTCAGGGCAGCAGGTAGAAAATGGTGCAAATCAAAAAGATCCAGACCAGAGTATGTATCAGTCTTTGCTTTCATTTTTCTCTGCTGAACTCCATACTGCCAAATCTTCATACTTCCACAAGATCAACAGTGCTCTAGACACATGTAATCTCTTCAAAACATTCAATTCTCTCCTCTGTCCCCCTCCAACACTTCTATAACAGCTGATTATTATTTCGCCACATTCTTCAAAGACAAAACCAGAACAATCAGTTGTCAATTCTCACCCCCACACCAAAGGACTTTAAACCAACCACACCCACTGCTACAACTGCTATCTTCTCATTCTATCCCCTCACTGAGCCAGAAGTATCAAATTTTCTCCTCTCCAGCCATCCAACAACATGTCCTCTAGACCCAATCGCATCATACCTTCTCCAAGCAATCTCTCCTACACTTTTAACCAGCACTCACACACATAATTAACACATCTCTCCTCACAGGCACCTTCTCCACAGCATTCAATCAGGACCAGGTAACCCCACTGCTAAGAAAAACCTACATTAAATCACGCTGGCTCTGTATTCTGTACTACCTAAAGAAACCATAAAAGAATGACAGTTATATCTTTCAGTTGAAATGCTCCTAATGGTGCTTTTTCACTGCACGGTACAGTTCGGTACGGTTCACTTTTACCAAAACGTGATGTGTAAACTCTACTGATCACTGATTGGCTGGAGAGAATCATCACTATCTGCGTCACTAAACTTACAAACAAAAGCACAACAGAACCACTAGATTTAAATCAGCACAGGCAACGAAGGATCGAACACAACCGTTTTGAACCAAAAAAAAATGGCTGTTTTGTGTGTTGAAGTACCGACGTTCCTCTTGTTGATAGCAGATGAGCAGATCCAGCGAGAGCTTAATGGGATGATCCAGAATGAAAAAATGTTTCAGGAATCTCAGCAATAGAGGCAGCGCAACTATAATGGGCATGTGTACCCTAAAGCGCCACTAAACTGCAGTGGGAACGCAAACAGAGCCGTGCCGTACAGTGGAAAACAGCCCTAAGTGTAATCACATTTCTATGGACTGAAACGGGTTCATGAAGTTGTCATTCGTTTTTGTCGCTATTCTGTTGATATCTTAAAATGGCTTGAAAAAGCCAACTTACTGATGTACTATTTAAACATTATTATTATGAACCAAAATTTAAACACCGTCTCCTCCTAGAGCTTTTAAACTACAACCACCAAATTTGGGTCAGACCTTCAGACTTGTCTGACTCAGGTTTCTATATCTTTTCTAACTTAAGCTTATGGTTTTTGTAAACCAGACTATCAAAACCACCTTAATCCATAAAAACTTTTGTACAATGAGACCTTTCAAGCTGGTCAGACTGGTTTTAGCTGGTTTTTTGCTCAATCAACTGCTTTTACCTGGATTAACATAGAAACGTGTTAACAACATGCTAATAACTTGTTAATAATGCTAGCAATATGCTAGTTACTTGTTAATAATGGCAACAACATGCTAGCGACATGCTAATCATGCTGGAAACATGCTAATCACGTTAGTAACTTTGTAATCATGCCAGCAACATGCTAGCAACATGCTAATCATGCTGGAAACATGCTAGTGACATTCTACTCACTTGCAAATCATGCTGGAAGCATGCTAGTTACTTGCTGATCATATTAGTAACTTTGTAATCATGCCAGCAACATGCTTGTCACTTGTTAATAATGCCAGCAACATGCTAGCGACATGCTAATCATGCTGGAAACACACTAGTGACATTCTAGTCACTTGCAAATCATGCTGGAAACATGCTAGTTACTTGCTGATCATATGATTCACTTGGTAATCATGGCAGCAACATGCTAGTCACTTGTTAATTATACCAGCAACATGCTAGCGACATGCTAATCATGCTGGAAACAAGCTAGTGACATGCTAGTAACTTAATCATGTTAGCAATACTGCTAAAACATGCTAGTTTACCATTTCTCATCTCTTTTTCTACTTGATTGTTTTGCCTTCAATATTGTAAAACTACTTCAATTAGTTAAAACTGAAAACCCTCAAACTTTCAGGTTAGGCTTTTTCAAGCCAACTTAAAGTTTGTCTACAAACTTTATTTCTAGTTTTTACAGTGTTCTTGTATTCACAGTTGGTCAGCAAAGCTCACTCTGCGAGAGACGGTTAAACTGGGGCTCCTGGACTGTGTTGTACTGGGGTGCTGCTACATCATAAATCAATGGTGAATAAAAAACCACCACACTGTCATTTCACAAAGTTTGATATACATAAATGTTTTGGGCACTTTCTATGCATTTCAAAAGGACTTTTTTTTAATCCAACTTAATCTTAATTACGTTAATTGATTAAAATTATCCAAAAATGAGGAACGCTTCACGAATTTGCGTGTCATCCTTGCGCAGGGGCCATGCTAATCTTCTCTGTATCGTTCCAATTTTAGTATATGTGCTGCCGAAGCAAGCACGAACAAGTAGCCTAGACGTCTGGTATATACAGCAGTGTCTTGGGGAAGGTTTTCACGAAGGTGGTGAGCAGTTAAACCAAGATTTAGTCATTTACCAAGAGAATACAAGCACATTTGGGTTGCTGCAAGATACATATGTACATATAGTAATGCCTTTCTTATCCTTTTAACTATATATTTGGTGTTATTTATGCTTTACCACCAAGAAACAGACCAGCATGCTGATCAGGCAGCCCTCTAGCCAGTAGGATTGGCTCTCTGTGCTGACGCATTCAGGCCATGTGATCTGCTCTCCTCCCCCAGCAATGCAGTTCCCAACCCCCAACGTCAGGACTTCTCTCGTCACTCGTGTGAGACCATTACACGAGAAGCCGAAGAATCCAAATGGTCTTCACTTTAGATTTAACTTTTATAACGGTAGTCTACAATGCCTCCAACTACCACAAGCGGGATCTCCTAATGAGCAAAAGTATATGCTTATAACACAGTTATAGCACAGTTATAGCACAGTTATAGCACGATAAAAATATAAAATTCTAGCACAATTCACTACAAAATTAGAGCAGAAAGTTGTGTCTGAAATGCATGTACATTAGCAAGATCATTTACTGATTCCTTTGCATGAAACCACTTTTATTTTAAATGTTATGAAATCTACACATACATATCAGTGAAACAAAGAAAAGTTCTGTCAAAAGGTAAGTGAGCTAACATGTTAGACTTTCATCACTGTTCAGCTCCACACAAAGCTATATTATCTAGCATACATTACAGCGCCAACCCTTGCTCACTTACGTAAATTCTACCAACACATAACTTTTCACACTTGAGCAGATCAGATGTTTGATCACTGCAACACAGCACTCAAAAACAGTCACAAACCCCTCCCCCGCCCTGCCTTCAGTAAAGCAGATCACTCATCCATTCTTCCTCTGCCTGCATAGTCTATAAACAAAAGCTAAAACAGGAAAAAAAATTATCAGAACAATCCATCAATGGAGGAAGGAAGCCATCTTCACACTTCAGGACTGCTTTCACACAACGGATTGGAAGATCTTTCGGGATGCAGCTGCCACAGACATTGAGGAATATACAAACTCTGTCACTGATTACATCAGTATGTGCACTGAAAACACCATCCCAAAAATCTGGGTTAAAACCTTTCCAAACCAGAACCCCTGGATGAATGCTGATGTCAGGGCCAAGCTCAAAGATCTTATTTCAGCCTACAACTCTGGTGACACCGAGGCCTAAAGAAGGGCCAGATATGATCTTCAGAGAGCTATCAGTTCTGCAAAAAGAGCCTATAAAGACATGATTGAAAACATTCAGGGATCTACATTTCAAACTCTTGTGGAACTGCTTACACTCAGTCACGGACCAACCAGCTAGCGGAGGTGCTTACAGACATCTTCAATTTCTCCCTCAGACTGTCTGTCTGAAGTGCTGTCTCCCCAAGACAGCACTTCAGCAGACGGCTGACCACCCACTACAGACCAAAATTCACACATGGCCAACTCCCCTCCATCTGACCATCAGCTTCATGATACTGTACACAGTGTACACAACACAAATGGACACATGCCCTCTCTTCACCAACATAGAACTGCTATATTGTCCTGAGCTTCAATGGACTCTTGACTAACCAGCCACTGACCACAGGTCCAGCCAGTCCATCACCAAGTAATACCATCACCCAGCCACTTCAGCTAATGACTGCACACCCAGGATGATCCAACACCTTTCAACATACCGGTCACCACACAAACCCAGTATCAAGACTCCTGAGGAACCCAATCTAAAAGGGGGGCAAGCAGGAAACAGCATGTTGGAAAACGAGGCGAGACATGGAACTCTGGTGACACTGAAGTAAACCCAACTTTTATGTCATCTCTAACTCTTTGATCGACCCCATGATGAAGCTCAGACACAGAACTGAACTCATAAGGCCTCAATGGTGTGCACCGAACATGCAGTCATACACGCATGCCACCTTCTCATTGATCGAGAGCTGCTGGATCACATTGACCCTTTGCGGAACTTGGGACAGCCTAAACTCAAGGCTGAAGTGCAAAACCCCTGCCACAAACAGTTCACCCAGACAGACCGTAAGGTCACTGAGGTCACAAGTATATCTCACAGCCAGCCATGAGAATGGCCTCGAGCCTCACACTCTTCAAAGCATGTATCAAGCATACACCAGACGTGCCTTCACAAGCAATTGCATGAGCTTCCCTATGACCGCCAAAGACACCTGCGTTTTAACCTGAAGTAAAATAACCAAAGCTCAACCTGCTACTTCCTGTTTCTCACAGACACTGCAAACCCCCAGAGAATCCCTGTGAAGTGTGTGAACTTTCTGCCAAGACCTTACCAGACATTTACACTTGTGAATATATAAGACTGCAGTCCCAGCACATACAAAAAGGGGTCACTGTTCAGCTCAACAGACAGTGTGGCCAAACCCTCAAATCACACATCTTTAAGGGAATGGAGGGAATCCAGCCCCACTTTGAGCAATACCACCTTTTCTGAAGAGACAACTGCCAATGCTAAAGCTGCTCTTCACAAGAGGCAATGTGAAGAGTTAGCTAATGCTAACTACATGGACTAACTCAAGACCACCTATCATCAAACTCCAATGGCATTTGCACTCTTTGCCATGCCTGATTTACCCTCAACCCAAGGAGTTTCACCTGACAGCCGGATTCACCAACAACATGGCCAGAACTAGAGGGTGTGCCCACTTCAGCAGAACACTGCTGCCACCAGAGCACAAACTAGTCAGATGACAAAAAGAGCCTGCTCTGCACTTCCTGAAGCATCCAGCTATTCTCCAGTTACAACAGAACCTGGAAAGTGATCACCGATGTGCCTTTAAAACTTTAATGTCCCTTGACAGCCAACGCATCTGTACAGAGGACCAACGGCCCAAAGCCACATGAACAAAGGCCCTTTAAGGACGCAATGTTGAGGCATGGTGTGCTTAGAGCAGATGTTTTGTGGGTTAACAGCAAACCTCTCCCACAGCAATACTGCAAGCTGGACTTCCAGTCTTCAAAGTACAAGTAGTAACAAGAAGTGGATCAGAAAACACCTGATTTACAGACTCAAAGACATTGTCAATGTTGGATTTTGGCAAGGAAACACTCACATCAGGATACACACACCAGTCAAGGTAGCCTACCACGACAGTAACCCACAGTTATACCTGGCCCCAAATCTGCATACGTGTACCCTAACCAAAGACATTCATTATCTCTGACCTGGCAATCCCTTCCTCAAAGATAACACTGAAGAAGTCTGCAGATTACAACTCGTACATAAGAGAGACACTCTGCCCAGCTGAGGCCAAGCCTCACAAACAAGTCACAGAAATACAAGCAGAGATTGTGGGAAATCAGTGGCTCTTTAACACACCCATCCATACTACCACACTGACCAGCATGCTACTGCTACCCAAATCAGCCTGCCCAATCAGAGTATGTGGATTCAAGTGCCCAAAGATGCCATCCTCCACCTCGGGGATTGGGTACCAATCTGAGGTAGAAATTCCAGCTTTCTTTAAGGACCACAATCTCACTCCGGAATCTGAATGGGAATTGAGCATTGAGAAAGGGGGGTCTCAGGCGACTGACATCACCCCAATTGACACAGCCCTCCTAGCACCGTCTCGGCTGCCAGAAGATATCAGGTACACCCTAACTCTCTGCTTTGCCTTTGCACGGTTTAACAGAGTCAACAGGGTGCAAAGGTCCATGAACAGGTGCACAGCTGCCCTTCCACGAACCATTAAATGGAGCCACCGGAAAAGAGGGACCCAGGCTGAGAAAATGCTGAACCTGACCAAAGTTAACACCCAAACTGATGGTCCAAAATAATGAGGAAAATTAGAAACCACCTAGCATCTGACCATCATGATACACCAGTCATCCGATCATGATCCACCTGCTGCCTGACCATCATGACAACTGTTGTCTGACCATGTTTTACAGGTGAACTTAACACTAACCTACACCCCCTTTTCCCCCTCCAATCTTTTCTCTGTAGTATTCTCCGGTCTTCCCTCAACTACCCATTTCTCATCTCTGGATGTGAATGCAGCAACTGACACTTTATGCTCTACTTTAACCTCATCTAAATGATGTGTCCTCTCTCTTCCAGGAATAGCATAGGCTGCACACTCTAACCCCAGCTTATCCTATGTTCTCCGTGAGCACTTTTTCAAAGACAAAACCAGAACAATCAGTTGTCAATTCTCAACCCCACACCAAAGGACTTTAAACCAACCACACCCACTGCTACAACTCATATCTTCTCCTTCTATCCCCTCACTGAGGCAGAAGTATCAAATTTTCTCCTCTCCAGCCATCCAACAACATGTCCTCTAGACCCAATCCCATCATACCTTCTCCAAGCAATCTCTCCTACACTTTTAACCAGCACTCACACACATAATTAACACATCTCTCCTCACAGGCACCTTCTCCACAGCATTCAATCAGGACCAGGTAACCCCACCTACATTAAATCACTTCATTTACAGAGAGATTTACAGACCTGTCTCTCTCCTTCCATTCATAGCAAAAACCAGATATCATTGTTTCTTTCACAGAACAACAACCTGGATGATAACCAGTCAGGTTTCAGAAGTGGCTTTCAGAATTGGCAAAAGCGGATTCCAAATTATCAGTTCTCGGGGATCAGTTCTTGGACCACTCCTCTTCTCCATATATACGACACGAAACGATGGGCTAGCTGGAAACACCAATAGTTTATCAGAACTAATCTACACAGATGGGTTCATCAACCATAACTCCTTCCAGGACAGCCAGAAACCAAGAAGCTGTGATGGATCATCAATTAATCTTCACATACCATATTGCTACAACGACCAGTTCCTGCAGATTTGCTTTATACAACATTAGGAAGAATAGACCCTTCCTTTCAGAGCAAACCACCCAACTTCTTGTCCAAGCTCTTGTTCGCTCCAGACTGGACTATTGTAATGCTCTCCTGGCGAGCCTTCCTGCATGTACCATCAAGCCTCTAAACTGATCCAGACTGCAGCAGCGAGGGTACACTCAAAAAAAATTACTCTTTAAACTTACTTAATTGAATTATGGACAGTGGTTCCACACAATTAGTTCTAGTTACTTTACATACTTTCTATTTAAAGTTGATCCCGTTCAAAGCAACATTTTTTGTGTGATTTGTCTTGTAATGAGTAAAAAGACATGTCACAAATGATCAAAGTGTATTTGTTAAACAAGCAATAAATAGTTACACACAGTTAAATACAGTTGAAACCACATTACAAAATTACAAGAAAAATAGCAGAAAAAAAACAACAACTAATTTTCTAATTAGCATTGTAACAAACCAAAGCTTATTCCAGGAATAGGAACTGGGTCCAGAAATAACTTCTTCAGTATTCCAAATGTGTACCTGAGTTCAGGAGGGTTGCTCAAGTTCAGGTCATATATCATACCCAGCAACATGGTTTTGCATACAGTAAACTGCTCCTCAAAAAATTTATCCTTTAACACTCCAACTTCTGCTGGACTGTCTTCAATGACTGCAGCTTCAAATAGATTCCCACAAGTCTTCTGGATCACCTCCTGATTGCTGGCAACGTCTGTATCCTAGAAGTATTTAAAAGGATGGAGTACTAAAATTATTGTGTATTAATTTTAACAAAGCATTTATTTACCTAGAAAAAACAAAACTCATTTTATACGCCATACTGCTAGGGTCTTCATTTGGATACTTCAATTTCATTAGTCTGTAATGAAGAAAAAGAAATTTAGCCTTTGTTTTTTTTCTAAAATTACAAGTAAAAAAAAAAAAAAGTCAGTCATTCATTCTTTATGGGAAATACAGGCCAGCAGTCAAGATGGGATTCTAACAAACATTAGAGTGGAAAATACTGGGTCAGATCAGCACAGAAAGACACTGTCCTGCAGAGTTCAGCAATATTCTCAATTAAAGGGATAGTTTACCCAAAAATGAAAATTCTAATATTAAAGCTGCAGTTGGTAACCTTTGACGCTCTAGTGGTTAATAAACAGAACTGCTTGCGTCTTGCGGAAGAACATCGTAGCCGGAACTACTTCTCTCTGTTTATGTCTATGAAGAATCACAACGGTACTGAGTTACTCCGCCGCGGTACCCCCGAAGCAATCTAAAATAGTCAGAATATAAAAACACTTATTATAGGTGCACCCTAGTGATTCAGGACAAGCTAAAAACACGGTACGGAAAAGGGATTCATGGTGTACTCCATTATATACATTTTTCTACATTTTTGATTTGGAGAAGAATTGTTGAATAAAAGTTGTTTCTTTGCACAAAAACGTTTTCTTGTAGCTTTGAAAAAGTGTGGTTGAACCATTGATGTCACATGGACTGTTTTACTGAGGTCCTTACTATGAATCCGAGTCTGGGAACATTTCAGTTCCATAGCAGCCTTTATGGAGGTTCAGAAAGCACTCACATTTTCATAAAAATATCATAATTTGTGTTCTGAAGATGAATGATGGTCTTACGGGTTTGAAACGACATGAGGGTGAGTAATTAATGACTGTGTTTATTTTTGGGTGACCTAGCCATTTAAAAACACCTGAACCAGCTAATCAAGGTTCTCACTAGAAGTTCCAGGCAGTTGAGTTAGAGCAAAACTCCACAGAACACTGGCTCTCCAAGAGCAGTTCTGAACACCCCTGCCATTCATCAAAATAAGTTGTTATTGGGAGGCATATGCACTCATAATCTGACAGTTTATACTAATACTACATATTTTGTATTGTATCAATAAACCTAATCTTATAATAATTGCCCTTTTTTGTTAATTTCCATAACCCTAAAATTCAGTGGGCAGTAAGAGAATAATGTTTTAATACAAGGTTTTGTTGAGAGCAGTTGTTCTTACCCGTGTAGTGGGCACCAAGAGGGTTTCAGTATTTGTCCAAGGACTCTTCTTCAGTATGCAAACATCTTCATAAGTTTTGCAGTGCGGATCCATTTTGGTAAAGATTGTTGATTCTAATGGGCCTATGGTAATTCTGTATATCTCAAATTCTGCACAAATCTGTAAACACATGAAGTGCAATTGGTTACAAAAAAGTTTAAGAGTAAAAACCAATTCAATGATCAAAATATTAAATGATTTATTTGTCTGAGTGATGACTAGTGTCATGTTTACCATTCCTAAAGGGTGGACCTGATTATATATCTGGAGCATATGTATAATGTGAACAGCTCAGAGTAGTGTCCGGTTTAAAGTCATTGTATGACCACACCGCCATGTTCATAAACAAAACATCAAATACTTTCACTGTGCTAAGCCAGGGGTCTCCAAACTCGGTCGACATTTCATGATTAGACATTTATTGATTATGTATATTTTAACTAATTGCAAAAGTTGAATAATCTAACAAATAAAAGCTAAATACTTCCGCATTTGAAAGTCATTATGTATTACTATTATACAATTAATTTATACAAATACATATATTTGGCACACAAAATTAGATTAAGAAACTCCTGTTCGCCATTTGATTAGCTACCGTATTTTTCGTACTATAAGTCGCACCGCACTATAGACCAACGCTACTTGGGCGTCATCGAAGGGTAACGCCCCTTTTTGGGGGAAAACAAACGGATTCCTGATACAGAACTCGCTCCAGGGACCTTTTGTTTTTCATTGTTTCTGATGTTTACAGGCCTGTCAGACACAATTACAAACAGATATTGTATAATAGTTATATTGTTTAGTCCTAGCCTGCGAATATTTGAAACTTAAAATCAGTTAACAGCCAATGTAGCATGCCTAATGAGAGCTAACATTAATCACGTAGCTACTAGCAGCTTCGTATTTCTAACTACAACAAAACTGTCAACAGCTTAAATCAAGTGAAATATGATCCAAGTAAACCACCGACTCCTCTTGGCATGGCCTCATCGTCTAGTTTATCATACTGTGAGTATGTTAATGACATAAGTAGGCTACTTGGTGATTCCACGAGATAATGGTAACGTTAGAGGTCCATATTTGGCCACTGCGTGGGGTTATTAATCCAGTTTTCTACCATTTCAAAGGGAAACCTCTGTAAACACCGTAGGTGTTATTGAGAGGAAGGCGCACAGTATATTTACTAAGGGTGCTCCGATCACGATCGGTCGATCATTAATGCGCATCTCGTCAGTAAAGCCGGTTCTCTAATCAGCGGTTAATTCCATCAGGTGCATGATTTCACATAGAGCAGCTGTTACTACGCAGCGCCGTTGTTAATAGAGAATGAATCCACTTCATTTTCAGCGTTTTTTGGCGCATCTTCTCAGTTAACAACGGCTCTGTGTAGTAACAGCTGCTCTATGTGAAATCAAGCACCTGATGGAATTAACCGCTGATTAGAGAACCGGCTTTACTGACGAGATGCGCATTAATGATCGACCGATCGTGATTGGAGCACCCCTAATATTTACATATTCATCCAAGGTTCGGATAAGCTCGGTTTGCACAAACTGATGTGCTATCTTCTTTTGAACTGAATCAGGAGAGTGTTTTACAGTCTTGCGCTACAGCCCCACACTGGTCAAACCGCATTATTGCATGCTCTTACATTAGGCAGATACGAGAACAAACCACTACTCAAAAACATTTGCCGACAATTTGTTTTATTGTCGATGTTGTCAATAATGTCGACTAATTGTTTCAGCCCTGGTATAACGTTATATATACTAAAGTCAATACGTTACAGAGAGTCGTACGCTTTCACATCTCCCAACCACTCAAAATCATCTATTAACGGTGCATTAAACTGATTACACATCCCTAGACTGCAAAACAAAAACACCCCAAAACAGAAACTAAGAGAAATTAAAGACTTTGGCTTAGAAAGAAAACTTTAGATTTTCTTACCTGACTGGTTCTCCTTGCTCTCCTCCGCGCCGTCATCAAATGAGTTGAAAGTCGTCACTTCCGTTTTTTTTTTTTTTTGATGAAATAAATTAACGTAAAGAGTTTAACGATTAAGTAAAAATGAAAAATAAACGGTTTAAGTTGCTTAAGCACAATACAATAGTGTTTTGGCGGAAAACTAAATGTGTTGTTTTAACAAAAAATCTGTGTAAAACAAACAGTGCCACAAAAACAATTTTGAGTGTAGTCTTCAATGAGCCAAAAAAAAAACTAAAACAAAAAAAAAACCTTGCCTAAGGGTTCTGTGCTTGACTAACTGAGACTTGTCATGGCACTTGTAAACTGTTGTTGTTCTGATTGCTTCTATTTTTCTCATTTGTAAGTTGCTCTGGATAAAAGCATCTGCTAAATGATTAAATGTACTTCATTACCATCTGCCATGTGCTGCTTTAACCATTTTTTTTTTAGCATGCCCTTATTTGTGTAGTTGTATTTTATATTTAATCTGTATATACACCTGTATTTTTATGCTCTACTGTTAGTGGTATCTGTATGCACCAAGGGTCTGAGAGTAACTATTTAAATTATCTGCATGTGCGTGCTGTACGTCAGACTTGACTTGATATGGTGCAGTCATGGACTGATTAGAAAGTCAGACTTGTAACCCAAAGGTTGGAGGTTCGAGTCACAGATTGTAGGTGGGGGAGTGAATGAACAGCACTCTCTTCCACCTTCAATAACCATGACTGAGGTGCCCTTGAACAATGCGCCGAACCCCCACTTCTTCCCTGGGTGCCACAGCAGAAATGGCCAGCCCATTGCTCTGGGTGGGTTCAAGATGTGTGCACTTGGATGGGTTAAATTCAGAGCACAATGGGACACCATACTTGGCCACATGTAACTTTCACTTTCATTAATTGAATGCAACAACTTTTGTGGGGGCATTTTGCGGAGCATTTTGGCTTTACTTTTTTTTTTTTTTTTTTTAAATACAGTATGTAGTGCCAGTCCATTACACTATCTTGCATGTCTCTTCAAACAGTCCCTAATGTAACTCCAGGTTTAAATGGCATAGCTGCAAGGGAGTTCAGCTTGAGTACAGAATGAAAAAATACAGGTGTGCATGTACATGTTACCTGGTGGATGGCAGAAGATGGAGCATTAATGACCTGCTGCACATTTCGCACTCCTGCGGAGTATTTGTATTGACTGACTCCTCTGACTACAGCTCCAGCCCCTGCAGTTCTTCCACCTGCAGTCTGTGTGCCAATGTTGGCTAAGTCAAGAGAAAAACCAAGTACAACAAGATGATTCACATTCCAGCTAGAAACAGAACATTCAGGATGAAACTAACAATCCTCAACTATAACTCATATTACTACATTTTAACATGTAGTTCAAAGAAATTGAGAGACAAGAGAAACAATGCAAAAGGCCTATACAAACATTTACAACACATTTGTTTTTTATCATTGTGGGGACTTTCTCCTGACATTGTTTATATATTTTGCTAACTTAGCATGTTTATAAATTAGTTTTCAAGACAATGATTATTGGCTGGTCCCCACGGTTTAGTGGATTTCAAGTTTTACTATGGTTGTGGGAACATTTTGACCCCACAATGTAGATTTAAAGCTCACACAGAACCTTACCCATTTGCTGGGTGTTGTTAACAACGTGAGGAACCTGGGTGGAGGCTTGGCGGACTGTGCTAATGGTGGTAGAGGGCCTGCGGGGCACCGCTTGTCTCACAAACTGAGCTGTAAATGGAGCTAGTGTAGCCAATTACAGAAATTGACAAATACAAAAAACAAAAGAATAGCAAAAAAAAAAAAAAGGAAAATGTGTATTTGAATGATATAATTGATATATAATAGAACTACAGTATTGCTCTTAGTAACAGGAAACAAGCTAAATATACAGTAAAGCACAGAAAGATGGAAAACAAAAGGGCAGAGAGAGGACCAAAAATGAAAAGAGACAAAATAGTCTTATTCCATAACAGTTATTCTTGTTTAATAAAAGAAAGAAAAAAGACATCTTTACACAAGTCTTCAGTGTCACATGTTAATAAATGATAAAGCATTTGTGTAATATTGATATGTGAATGTCTTTCATGTTACTTTAGTTAGTTTAATTCATAAATGCTATACCAAACTTTTGAACAACAGTGTATTATGTGATAGACTACTACTGCACATATTGATTTGTATTGTCAGATGGATTCATATTTTAAAGCATTGAATCATGTGAATAATCAGAGCATGACCCTTTTTTCCCCTTTACTTTTCACAGAGCCCAACAAGAATTGAATAGAATAGATCTTTACCTTGAGTCCTCGGTGCTTGAGCTGTCCAGCGTGGCACAGGCCGCAGGTTTGGTACGGTGTTGTAAAAAGAGCGAACCTGATGCTAGAAAAGCAGATATGCATGCAAGTTCACACAGCAGAAGTAATGTAGATAATGGAATAATCATTCAAAACCACACATGCATATAAACCCTTCAACCCACTTGTGGCACAGAGGTCATGTAGTAGCCGGAGCTCTGCTGGTAGGTGGTGGGTATGGCAGGGCTGGGAATGGCTCGAATGCTGGCTAGTCTCTGTATGTACTGATTGGTGAGGATTGCCTTTCGCTCCTCTTTTCTCTGGGCAAGAGCCACATATAGTGGTTTAGTGCTAACGATACGGCCATTCATCTCAGTCACTGCTTTCGTAGCCTCTTCAGGAGAGGAAAAACACACAAAGCCAAAGCCTCTACTGTGGCCTCCATCGGTCATCACCTATCCAACATAAGAAAACCAATAGCAAGACTTAGTTCAATTTCTCACTAGAAAAACGCACAAATAACAATTTCCCTTTTTGTAAACAAGAACTACCATTTTAATGCAATTTTTTTTTTAGGCAAAACTAGCATTATTTTAGTATCACTCTTTTATCAATAATTTGAATTTGTTTTAACTTTCAGTTTGGCTAAAAATAATATATAGTTTTCATTTGCCTTAAATTATTTTAGTACATAGTAAAATTAAAATAAATATTGCCTTGACAAGTGGCTGTATACAAGTTTTTTATACTTAATACTAAGGTTGGGTACCGAAACCCAGTACCAATATGGCACCAGTACCTATGGAACCGGTATGCACCAAACCGAATAAGAACGCAGATTTCGGTGCCTCTTAATGCCTGAGCGATCAATTGAAATATTTGTCCTGGTTCTCCGAAATGTACACAAGCAGCATTGGTGCTGCTAGGCTTTTTTAGCGGGGCTATAGCATTTAGTGCCATTAACTGTACACAAATTTGCGATCACCTCTGAGTCAGTCCCCTTAGCCAGCGGGCATCTTGATGTCAGTTTGACATCAAATATTAGACAAGATTTGATCAAGATGCTGCAAAACATAATTTCAAAGTCAGATTATACATCAAGTCCTTGCAGTGGTTAATTATTGGTGAAAATATTAGGCTCATCCTGAAAGATTATTTGTTTTTAATTAACTTTGGTTGAATGTATTTGGAATCAACTGTAGGCAACTGTACTCTGTTCACAATAGTGTGAAACAACAGGCCCATAGAATCAGCCTCTTAGGTCAACATCAGGTCAATGAATGGGCTCTCCATGGGAGAGATCCTTTCAAGTCATCAAAAGGGTACACTATCATTGTCTCTCCATGGGGTGTTATTCTATTGTTTGTAGCACATTTGTTAACAGGTATAAAAGGTCTGTTCTCACAGACAGTACTTTGGGTTAAGCCTGTTGAAGGATGACATGCTAACATCACTGCTGAAGAACTGCTACCCTGCTACCTTTAATAAATTCTTCTCCCCACAAGAACTTTGGTCAAGCTTACTTATTTTATGTATTAGAGAAATCTAGTACATTGGCGAGCCACCCAAACTACTGCTCAGCCAAATACGGCAAAATCGAACAATCCCATTATGCAAGTATATGGGCCAACATGTTTGACATTGAGTTGACGTCAAATCAACGTCGTGTTATAGGCCTTCAGTTGATGTCATATTGACATCACATTGATATCAATGTAAATAGCAAGGGGTTTTTTTTCTTCAAAACATCCATTCGGCATATGTTTTGAATCATATGTTGTTTAATTAATGCATGACAGTGGACTTCTGTAACTTCTGTGGTTAAAAAAAAAAAAAAAAAACTATTTATAAAATAAATATAGCCATAAATTACTGATAACGAAAGAGGTGATTATTATATTTTACCAGAAATATACTGATTTGCTTAATTACAAATTAAAAAAGCAGCATTTTTGCTGTAACCCCACATTAAGTATATGTTCATCCTTATTTTTTTATATACTTTAAAATTAAAATACATTCGCCATAATTGATAATGGAACTGGGGTGGTGTTGGCGCAGTGGATAAGACATGTCTTTGGTGTGAGAGACCAGGGTTCAAACCCACTGTGACACACCAATGTGTCCCTGAGCAAGACACTTAACCCCTAGTTGCTCCAGAGGCATGCAACCTCTGACATATACACACATATAAATACACACATATATATACACACATACATACATATATATATATATATATATATATATATATATATATATATATATATATATATAGATATAGCAATTGTAAGTCGCTTTGGATAAAAGCGTCAGCAAATGAATAAATGTAAATGAAATTGTAATACAAAGTATATACATTACATGTTCATATATGGAAAATTTACAAAATTCTGATATAAACCAGTAGATTTAATAAAACACGTCTTGCATTTAATACGGTTTTGTCATTATTCTTGTGGTCTAGAATAGGACATCAATGTGTTAAAATAAAAAATAAAAAATGCAAATCAAATGAATGTCAAAACTTGATGCCAATTTAATGTCAAGTTTTGACATCGATTTGATTTGCATTTTTGACCAATTCTTTGATGACTATGTTTGACGTCAATTTAATGTCTATTTGACATCAATGGCCCGCTGGGCTTATATTTCATATATACACGGCAGCAGACCGGTCTCCTTCCGGTCTTTCAGTGAGCTCTTAAATCAGAGACTTTTGCAAAGTAGTGTATGTATAAAGTAATTAGATTAAGTCTTAGGCAGTCTGTTGTCAGACTGCTTGTGCATTCAACAATCCCACTAAATTATTATTAAAATTAATGGCAAAATGAATGTTTGGAAATGTAAACTGATATTTCTTACTGACATACTAAAGCAAAAGATAAATAACTGGCTTAAAACCCTTTTTGGGGGTGAAAATACTAATGTGCCTAAGACTGTACTTTACAAACCATGTTTTTGCTACTTTATAAAGAATGAGCATACAGTAATTCACAGAACTGATTAAAAGACAGTAACAGACAGCACTCATTTTAACTAAATATCACAGTGATAGAAAGAGATAGTCAAAACATTATGTGTGGTTTCGTATTAAATAATGACCCAGATCATGAAATACATTTATTAGCCTTAGAGTAAGGGAAGCTAGGGAAATGAGAGCATCCAAGGAGCGTGTGAATGCTATGGACTTATTTTAAATCTTTTTAATGTTCTTTAATGTTAACCTTTTTAGGGCTTTTTTATTTTATTTATTTATTTTTATAGAAGTATTGATTCAGGCACAGTTTAGGCACCGGAATGGAATAAAACCCAATCAACACCCAACTCTACAGTATACAGAATTTAATTTCAAGTAACAAAAGTATGTTTTAGTTTAAGGTAATCGTAATAAACACAGGTGAAGCAGGTTCTCTACTGAGATGGAAAAAAGGTGGGTAGGAACTTAATTATGAATTGGTTGGATGGTGAAAAGTTTGTTACCATGGAGCCAAAACAAATGTGCATTTTCTTAAATCCTATCTAAAGTCCTTTCAAACTTTATACTGCATTTTGTATTATTTTTTTGTCCTGTTAAGTTTGCTGCTATTTAGTAAGAGGTGTTTGCTCTTTACATTACCTTTGCACTGGTGATGGTTCCATAAGGTGCAAACTCTTTCCTTAGATTCTCATCATTAATGCTGTCATCAAGATTTTTAACATAGAGATTGACCCCCTAAAAAAAAAAAACAATGCTTGCATCAAAACATTACTGACAAATCAACACACATGGTTGAGCATATGCAAATCCTTCTCATACCATTAGGAAAAAAATATTGAATTGTGGCTGTGTTTTCAGATTTATACAAGTTACCGTGCAGTTTAGCATGTGTGTGTACCTGGTAGCGTTGTATGCGTTCCTGCTTTATTTGCTCAAACTTGCGTTTGAGTTCTCCCTGCCGCTCCAATCTTTTCTGAGCTCTGCCCACATACAGGACTCTGCCATTCAGCTCTTTGCCATTCATTTCATTTACTGCCTATCACAGAGAACAGGATTGGTTTTAGTCTCCATATCTACTGACATGTAAAATACAATGTTTTCTTACCCTCCTGGCATCTTCGTGGTTTTCAAAGTTGACAAATCCAAAGCCACGAGAACATCCGCTTTCATCTGTCATTACACAGACACTAAGGGTCTTACCTGTGAACCAGAGCCAGATTTAAAAGCAGAATCAATATTCCTAGGCAACAAATTGTAGATCTGAAGTCAAAGATTAAAGCCCCCGGCTGATACTTGTATTTGCATATTTCACTTGTATATTCCAAAAAGATATCTTTACAAGAAAATCCCCATATAAAACTGCTTACCAAATTCAGAGAAGATGCTCTTGAGTTTCTCACGGTCAATATCCTCACTGAAGTTCTTAATGTACACATTGGTAAACTCCATGGCTTTAGCTCCCATCTCTGCCATACGTTCCTTACGAGACTTAAAATGCCCTACAAAACTGCAAAGTCCAATTGAAATAAACACTTAAAAAGAAAGCCAAACAAAACAAAACAACAAAATAAAAATCTAAGAATGTGTGCTCTGCAGTTGAAATTAAGGCGTAAAGTTTTTGTGTGTTTAATTTGGAAAACAAATCACTTACAAGGGCAAACCTCAAAGCACAAATTAAAAATTATCAGAAATTATTTTGCATGAAATCAGTTTTCACCTTTTTTCTTGAACTTGAAGTCCCGCCATATCCAACTAAATGTTTGATATATATTCCACATACACCAAGATATCTGTGATATTCCTGTCATAATTATGACAAAGCTGCTTGTTTTCAAACTTTTTATTGACAGGCCTATATTACATTAACATGGTTAAGTAATTTTATATAATTAATTATGATTCACGTCATAACTTCAGAAGTTGTTCTATATTAAAGAACTGCATGTTCTTCAATAAAACGAAAGTTAGACATGATTAAGTTTACACCTTGATTTTGTGTGTGTGTGCGTTTTCTAGCATTTTGAATAAGATTTGAATTAGATTATATATCCAATTATAGTATTTATTTAAATAATTTTTAAATCATCCTGCAGCCCCAAGGGACGTTTGCACAGATCCTACAGTGTTCCTCAGGCCCCTGGTTGAGAACCACTGGTGTCAATGCTTACACTTTGCGGTCGTTCAGAAGCATGCCGTTCATGGTCTCAATGGCTCTGTTGGCTGCTTCTTGGGTCTCAAAGTGCACAAAACCATAACCCTTTGAGCCATTCTCATCACAAACCACCTATAACAGAGAATGCAATCGTTACTTTCTATGTGAATTATTTAAATGAACTTGGATAAAGCTGTTGTTAAGATATTTTAATAATCATTTAAAGTCACATTACTGAAAAAGGATGTACCTTACAGGACAAGATGTTACCAAAGGCAGAAAAGGTGTCATAGAGAGCCTTGTTGTCAATAGACTCATCCATGTTCTTGATGAAGATGTTTCCCACACCAGACTTTCTCAGACCTGGATCTCGCTGAGACCACATGATCCTGATCGGACGACCCTTGATGACTTCATAGTTCATCGTGTCAAGGGCACATTCCGCTTCAATGTAAAAAAAAAAAAAAAAAGTTAAATTCACTATTCAAAAAAAAAGTGCTATAAATCACAGCTCTTTTTTCAGATTTCAATTAAAAGGATTCTCGGATCAATTTGCAACACCCTAATAAGCGTGTGCTTACCATCAGCAGGCTGCTGATAGTTAATGTAAGCATATCCGAGGGATCTCCGTGTAATGACATCACGGCACACACGGATGGACATGATCTGACCAGCAGGAGAAAACTTCTGGTACAGCAAGGCCTCCGTGACATCAGGATGAAGGTCACCGACATAGAGAGAGGCTAATGGGTATGCTGGTCCACTGCTATTCATCCTTCAGAAGCACTCTGCAAAAGAGCACCTTATGATCAGAGAACCTTGACGAAGACATTTTTTTTCCCCACCTTCAAGGACATCTTTACACTTTAACTGACAACTAGCAATACATTCAATGCCCCTCAAACAATTAGCAATACATTTGACTTTTTAAAGCAAAAAAAAAATAAATATATATATACAACTGCTTGGCTAACTGTTAGTCCATTAAATAATATGAACAGATTCAACTTTTAATTTCAGTAAATGTAATTAACATTATGACGTTGATATTTATATTTTCCATTGTTAGTTCTTGTTGACCAAATGTAGTTCGCTAATGTTAACAAATGGAATCTTACTGTGAAGTGTTACAAAATTGTAATATTTGTAAGTGTACGAATTCCTGTAGCCGATAAAACACTGGAGGAATCCCCTCGAGCTCACTTGGATTACATTTTTTAGTTCAGTTAACGTTACTTTTTCAAATTAACTCAAACGCGAAAAAAATACAGCGTGTGATTTGATGCTCCGTGTTTAACTTCATGTGTAACGTTATATGCGTTATTTATATATTTGAACGACGCTATCTGTGAATCGCCAGCAACTGCGGCTGATGGGCAAAAACTAAAAATACCTAAAGTTTTATTATTAAAACATGAACCCCTCTGAGGAAACGTTAGTTATAGTTACCTGGTTTAATGTGGAGCACATAAGCATTTCCTTCGGTGTAGCTGCTAGCGGGCTCCACCCCGTTGGGACTTGATTTTGTGTCAGTTTAATTATGACCGAGGAACACCTGTCATATGTACGGCACAAAGATTTAATTGATACAAATTGTACCGCACTCCTTTGCGTATCAATTAAATCTCATCTGTGAGAACTGCCTTTCCGTGTTGTTCATCGTAAGAAAATAAATCTTGTGAGCGCCCACTGTATGTCTAGTGATTATTTTATTACTAAACTATCTAAGTACGATAAAAAATAAATAATACATAAAAAAAAGATAAACTACGGGAAACAAGGATGTGTTTACTGATATGTAGTACATTTAATATCGATATGTATTAACCTTACCTTAGCCCCTCACTCTGAATATCCAGGGGGCGTGGTTGGATCCACATATAGGGGCGGGGTTTAGGAATCAGGGGGTGAAGGTATCTGGATCCAACCACGCCCCCTCGATCTCGGTTCTGCAGTGATCTGATTATCTCTGTGTTATCACTGCATGGGACATATGTTAACTGCAATGCCATGAAGATGCATGGATCATTTTAACAGTATATTGATTGACAGTATTCCACACATCGTTAAAACAATAATAGGTAACAAAATAAATAGTTATACATTTGTGCCGTAAAAGATTAATCACGATTAATTGCATCCAAAATAAAAGTTATTTATTGACATAATAATGTGTACTGTCCATATTTATCATGTATATATAAATACACACACATGCATGTATATATTTAAGAAAAATATGTTACTTTTACATATACATGCACATACATGTAAATATTTTCTAAATATATGCGGTATGTGTGTATATTTATATATACATACAAAATATACACAGTACACGCACATGTAAACAAAAACTTTTATTTTGGATTTGATTAATCGCGATTTATTAGAAATATAAACATATTAAACACAAAAAATATAATACAGACATTATAACTATATGAATGTTGAGAAAACTATTCAAAAGAAGTGCAAATGGGGTGTCAGTGAACAATGTACAGTGATGAAATGTGCAACATTATGTAAAATTTCTGTATTTCTCAATTCTTTTTTCCAGAAAGTCCAGAAAAAGGCTATTTATATTTCATCTTTCAAAAGACAATCTTTCATCTTTTCAAAAAGGCAATAAGTTAATATTTAATCTTTTTTTTTATTATAATCCAAAAATTATATTAAAAGTAACGGGGGAAAATTGAATGAAATAATGGAGTGTACAAATTTTACCAGCAGAATGGGTAGGTTACTGAAAATTAAGTTTTGCACACACTTGAGAGTGTGGCACTCTTGTAATACTAATTAGTAATAAAGTTTGTTTTTCTACATCCTGCTCTCTAAATATAAATTTGTAGGCTACCCACACAAAATGTCATGCCATAATCACTCAAAGTGGCACTGAACAAACTTATAGGTTCATGTGACACTCTCTGACAAATAACATTACAACACATACAAGTTATTAAAAAGATGTATAAAGATAATTTCAGTAGAACAAAATTCAAACATATGAGTGAATGATTATAATAAGCTAGTGCCATTTTTGTCACTTTATTAAACCTTTAAATAAAAAATAGGCATTGTCATCATTCCACTGTTAAACACATTAACAATAAAACCATGCAGGATATCATAAACACAAGAAAAATAATAAATAAATAAATAGTTTTCTAGTTAAATAATACCAAAACATGTGAAGCAAAATTATAAAACAAATTAAATTACATTTCGTTGGGGGGTCAATCCATGTGTACGTATGTAGCCAGAAGTTTAGTGCGTTTTAAGGACCTCTTTGTTTTTAATCGTTTTACAGATTGAAATAATATTCTTGCTTGCTATATTTCGATAGATGTATGTGTTTCAGTATTTAAATATTTTCTATTAATAGTTTCACTTAAACATGAATATCTTCATTCTTCATTGACTAGATCATGACCTAGATTTAGCCAAGGCCTTTTGTAAAACTAAAAGTTTATTTAAAATATCTTCTGTGGCGCTACAGAAAAAACTTACTAGGTCAAGACTTCATAAAAGGTGGCCTAAACTTTCAAACAAACAAACAAAAAATGGTTTGGTCACGAGTTGTAGTTTTACTGCTCAGCAGCTGCGCGTTGATTGGTGGCATGACCGTGACGAGTCCCATGACGTCAGCGGGCCTGAAGGAGGAAGTAAGACAATCAACAACTGAACACGGAACAGCGATAGACCTTATCAGTAGTGTCTAGAAACAGACTCGGAGTGATTTTTTTTTTTTTTTAGTTTCGCGTAATATAAAACAATATGTCCGTATTTGGCAAACTGTTTGGCGGTGGGGGGAAAGGAGGCAAAGGCCCGAGCCCACAAGAAGCCATTCAGAAACTCCGTGAGACAGAAGAGATGTTAACCAAGAAACAAGAGTACTTAGAGCAGAAGATTAATGCGGAACTGTTAACAGCAAAGAAAAACGGCACAAAAAACAAACGAGGTATGTATGCACAATTTCAATGTGATCTGGATCATATGAGTGTTCTTTAACTTTTAAAAGAAATCTTCTCTCGTGTTTCCTTCTCTCGCCCACCTGTCGTCGATTTCAGTTTCATTGATGTTGGTTGGGTAGCTACACCCATGCGACACTTGCCTTAAACTGGGCGAAAATCGAAACTATCAAGTCAGTTTATTAATAAGACTTATATCTCGTAGAATAGCATGGCTACGAACAATAAAATCCTTGCTGTCAAGGAACAAAATTCAAGAGTTGGGTTTAATAAAGGGTTGACGTTCTTATCACTTAACTTTGTTACTTCTCATTAGTGTCATGTGGTGTGTTGTGAAATAACAGCCATTGACTTAATCTAGTGCTTTGTTTACATAATAATTAAACATCCCACATGATGGGAATCTCTTGAGTGTATATATATATATATATATATATATATATATATATATATATATATATATATATATATATATAAGTAAAGGAATTGTCTGTATGTCTGTTGTCCCATTTTCTAGCTGCTTTACAAGCCTTGAAAAGAAAGAAGCGATATGAGAAGCAACTGGCTCAGATAGATGGCACTCTCTCCACTATTGAGTTCCAGCGGGAAGCATTGGAGAATGCTAATACAAACACAGAAGTGCTTAAAAATATGGGCTTTGCAGCCAAGGCCATGAAGACAGCCCATGAAAATATGTAAGATACCGGAGTAAAATTTCCTGTTGAATCTGTATCACAGAATACAGTTAGTGATATATAGATAAGTGTCTATTTGATGTTTTTTTTTTTATTGTTTCAGGGATATTGACAAAGTGGATGACCTCATGCAGGACATCACAGAGCAGCAGGAGTTGGCACAGGAGATATCCGATGCCATTTCAAGGCCTGTAGGTTTTGGAGAAGACTATGATGAGGTGAGTTGGGTCGAAGGGAGTGAACTTGTGAGATGTTTGATGCACACTGAGGAGCATTTAAGAATTCTAATCCACTTTAGGGAAAAAAATCTGATATTTTCAGTATGGTATACAAAGTTCCTCAACAGAACTTGTTAGGAATCTTAAATCTTGTTGAGAACATGATTCATCAGGTTTTACACAAACACATAGTTCACATAGTGATGCTAATGTTAAATTAAAATGAAGATGAACCAACAAATAAAAGTTTTTTCTTCTCAATTGGACTTATATTTTTAGATCATAATAAATGCATTTTACTTAGACTCACATTGCTGTTTGCTGCAACATTCTCTTCTAATGCAGTTTTTTACAAATGTTGACCGAACAATGTTATGCTTGCCCTTTCTAGGATGAGCTCTTAGCTGAATTGGAGGAGTTGGAACAGGAGGAGCTGGACAAGAACCTGCTGGAGATCGGTGGCACTGAGGATGTCCCTCTGCCGAGTGTGCCTTCAAACCCATTACCCAAGAAATCTGCTGGTTTGTTTCTTGCTGTTCACATAATACCAACAAAAATACAAATCTTTTTTTTATCTGGCAAACTACTTTCAAGAGTTTACATATGAGATAATACATGTAAAATTTGACTTTGGTAGGTAAAAAAAATTGATTATCAATGTAATGGTCTTTGACACTAGTATAAAGTTTCCCCTGTGGCTTAAACCTTATAACCATTTGTCTTTGTGTTTCCCCAGCCCAAAAAAAGAGAGTAGAGGAGGATGAGGATGACATGGAAGATCTCAAGGCATGGGCCATGTGAATGTACCCAATCTGACAGACTCCCATTGCTCGTCGTGGTTGGCCTTTGCAGGCAAACCTGGGAACCTTCAGAGGGTTTACACTACAAAACAAAATTTACCATTGCTCTTGCAGTGTGGCTAAAACAATCCCAGAACAACAAGAGTTACAAACGAAAATGGATATGAAGCAGGTTAATCGGACAATAAAATCTGATGACATAATATATGAAGTGACCCTTAAATGTTTGGCTATGGTTATTTAGGTAATGAACTGGTGTTTCTAATTTTTCCTCTTTTTATAGAAGTGTTTTTTGTTTTTTTTTACCTCTCTACTATTCATAAAGTTTTATTCTGTCATGGAGATTTGCATGTTTGCCAATACAGTTTTTATGTATATGGCCAACACACTCTCATCTCATCTGATATATATGAAATATATTTGGTACTGTTGTTTACTTCTATCTTTAATCTCAATGTGTTTCATTAATGTTATTCATGCACTTCCAATAGCATAAACTTTTTTTTTAGTTTGTTGACAGTGACATAACGTTTTGGTAAGACATTTAAATAACTGATGTTAGCTTCATTTTATATATATATATATATATTACCTGACTGTACATCACATTTTACTCGGTGCATCCAAATAGTTACAGAAAATTACCTAATTTATAACACATCTTAACCTATTGTACTCTTTTCAGACTTTATTCATTGATGTGCTGAGGTTTTATCTGACAGTAGATGTTTGTAATTATATAAAATAAACTATACCATATTTTTCCCCTCTCGTATGGGATCATGTACTTTTTTGAGATGCAAAAATGCTGTATCTATTCAGGTTGAGGTGTATGTGTTGTATGTGTACATTTGTATTTTAAAAAAAATGCAGATGGCTTTTATTTGAGAGATCATTAAACTTTTGGATTCCTTTTCTTCCTTTTCTCTAGTCTTTCTGCAGTATCCAACTTTCAACAAGCTCTTGTTGAAGTTAAATAAAAAAATAACTTATGTGCACTGAAAAGCATATAATGCTGTGTTATGTGCCTTAATGGATGGCATGCTGATGCAGTTTTAATGGCATGTCTATTAAATGACTGAAATGCCTCATGGTTAGGTTTATGAGAAGAGTGAGGTATGGTGTTTGTACTGCATCCATATGCTTATTTCACTCTTCTTGCCCGTATATTCGTTGGCAAGTACCTTTCGTTGTTCTTTATTTTACATTCATGTTGGTAGGGGTGGAATTACTGATTTTCAATAAAGCACTTGGCCGTTTGCCTCTTGAAAAAAAAAAAATCTTGCTCTTGCTCTTTAATGATTCGTGTTTAGAGTCGTAGTGTTCTACATGCATGTTTATAAGAATCAAAACAACCGCAATAATTATAACTATAAATCTATATCGGAACATAAATCTCGTATTTGATTGAAACCATAGACAGTAAAAGAAAATCGAAACCCAACAGCTCCACTGTCAAAAGTAAAGTCGCGTAATGATGTCGTCATTATGATGTAATCATTTGCGCGCTGAGCTGATGCAAGACTGGATGGGGCGAGAGCAGTAGTGTTTTAGCCGTGCCAACGACATTGAACAGGACGAGAAACAGCGATATTTGAGTCAATCATCATGTCAGAAGACGAGGTATTGTGATGGTCTATTTATATGTATTTTTATTATTCACAGTTGAGGGAATACATTCAGTCATGTTTTGATTTTTGGCTTAGATTGTGAGAGCAGTTTCAGTGTAGCGTGCTGTAGGCTGCATTCACAACCGTGTTTTTCATGACTTATTTCTGCTTGTATATAATTAAAAAAACAAATAAACAACACTTGCTTGAGTAACGTTGTAAAAAGAGTTAAACGTCGTATCATTTCCTTACTGCACAGTGAGGCATGTTTGAGCAAATTAACCTGGTGCGATATGTGTCCTCAGATTTTATTCGACCCCTCCACAACAAAGAAAAAGAAGAAGAAGAAGAAGCCCTTTATGCTCGACGAGGATGGAGAAGGCGAGGAGGCTCAACAGACTGAACAGAAGGAAGCTGAGCCTGAAGCAGCAGAGGAGCGAGAACTGGACCCTGAAGATGATGAAGTCAAGAAAAAGGGTGAGAGGATGCAATTATGACCAATTGCTCTTCTCTTTTATCTCTGGGCCTTGGGTGAAGTCAAATGTTTCTCAACAATTGTATTTAAACCACAACCTTGAAAATGTAACCGCACGTGTGGAGTTTGTGTACAGTGCTGTTTTAGGATTGTACTTCTGGTAATTTTTGACACTGTGTGACCCTCGTCTATCTTTACAGAGCCTTCGGATGATTTAGATGATCTGAACTTCTTTAACCAGAAAAAGAAGAAAAAGAAACCAAAGAAGGTGTTTGAAAATGACATTGAGGAGGGCATGAAGGTAATTGTTAATGAGGAAACTGCCACGGAATTATGCTGCTATGTTATCATTTATTGAATGATTTATCCATTCACTTCATTATTAAGTTGATGTAATCTTGAAAACCATATTTTCTTGTTCAAGAAGGCGTTTGACTTATATGTCACAACAGGGGAAAATATGATCAAAACATTAATTGTGTGCTGCATTACTAAGCATTATCAATATTTAAAGAAATTGCACCCACTTTATATTGTTTAACTACTAATAACTTTAACTACTGTGTACTAACATTTATATTATTCATGAAACATTGCACTTACCGTGTGTAGATAACTTTTTACATTATATTATTTAAAGAATTCCTGTATGCAATTACATCTGTAATTAGTTTCTGTTGTTCATTTATAATTACACTGTGATCTACACCTACCTCTCAACCCACACGTAAACCTAACCATACCGCCAAACCGGTCTCTAACTTTTAATCTTGTCTTACATCAGAAGTGTTTTGTTATGCAACATTAAGTACCTGACAGTGATCTTTTTTGACATAAGTACATAGTCACCTCATATAAAGTGGGTCCATTACATTTTATGGTATTTTTTTTTTTTTTTTTAACCGTCTGGTATAATGATTCCTAATGTTACATCCATTTAGCTTATATTCTTGTATTGGGTGGTTCTTCTAAAGGCTGTTGACTCTTTTCATTTTATTGGTGACCAGGAGCTGAAAATTGAGGGAGAGCAGCAGGAAATGATGGAGGAAGATGACTTGGATCTGATGCTTCCAGCTAAAAAAAAGAAACAAAAAAAAGTGGAATTCGCTGAGGAAAGTGACACTGTGGAAAAGGATGATGGTATGAAGACACTTAATTTTAATAAGTATGCTGCATAATTGTATTTATTTATAGAATAATAAAAGGCAGAAGTTAAGGGAATAAGTGTGTATAACAAGCTTTCTGTTAGCAAGAGCTCCCATTCACATCAGTCTCAAAACTGGCTTTAAAAAGTTTTTTAGTTATGCAGCTCAGTTTCATCTTGCGCTTTTACAAGAAACAGTCTCCCTTCTACATGTTCTGTTCCATATGTCTGCAAAAAAAAAATCAAGTCTGTGTTACATTATCAAATCTATATATTATTTTTTCTTTTTCAGGATATTTAATGCACTACAATTGCACTGTTTTAAAGGTGACCTAATATGCCCCTTTCTACATTATGTACTATAAGTCCCTAGAATGTGTTTGTGAAATTTATCTCAAAACATCCCACAAATCATTTATTATACAATTTTTAAAACACCTATTTTGAGAGGAAGCAGAAACACACTGTTTTTTACATGTATCTTTAAATGCAAATGAGCTGCTGCTCCCCGCCCCCTTTTCCAGAATTGGGCTTTTCCTTCACAGCTCCTAGGTCAGATACTCTGATAAAAAAAAAAAATACCTTTTTTTGTTTTGATTGTCATGTCTATCGCGCTGAAATCATGCGTTTTGAAGCAACATTAATTTAAACTTCTGATACAGGATTTTCTGAGCGCACACATCCGAAGCAGCTGTCACACAGCATGTGAGGACTAAACGAAGTTCTCTTTCATGTCTTCTTGTGCTTAAACTGTCAAATGCACAAAAGTTTGTTAAAAACAAAAACAGTCCGCTATGTCTAGAAAGTTAAACAGCTGGAAAAGAAAACATGTTTATATTATATCTGTGTGGCAGCAGCTGTATACAGTAAATAAATTAATAAATCCACTTCTCCCTGGTCTCTTCTGAGGCTGGGACTCCAACGATAGAACGGTTAACAAGCTTTGCTCAAACATTTACCAAGGCACTAGAACTGGTACACCTGTGTTGCTTGTGAAAACAAGAATGGCGGCGCCGTGTGTGGAAATGTGCAGATAAAGGGGTTTTGATATTATAATAAGATCCCTTTGCCACATCTCTAAATCACTCGCTTGTTTTTTCAGAAGCTTGCAGAAAAAGGCTTACCAAAACAAAGTTACTGGGTTAATCTTTTTCACCTGGGTTGGTAGTTGCACCGGGGATTATAGCACTTAAAACACAACGGAAAACGGAAAAAGTCAGATTTTCATGATATGTTACCTTTAAATTGTGAATTTTCTAATACCAGTAACTATAGAGTTAATTAAAAATATTTTATCGGCAAAGATTAAATATTTGATTGTGTGAATCTTTTACTCCAGTTGTCGAGGATGATAAAAGCACAGATGGCATCACGTTCAGTTCACAGTCGGGCCCAGCTTGGGCCGGTTCAGAGAGAGATTACACCTACGATGAGGTATGATGAGTAATCCTTCTCATTCCTCACACGCGATATACTTCTACCCCACGCTTGTGACATAGTTTTCCTTTCATTTGTCATTATTAACATGTCTGCGTCTTTACAGTTGTTGAGCCGGGTGTTTAACATCATGAGGGAGAAGAACCCTGATATGGTGGCAGGGGAGAAGAGGAAGTTTGTGATGAAGCCGCCTCAGGTGGTCCGAGTTGGGACAAAGAAAACCTCTTTTGTCAACTTCACTGACATCTGCAAACTGTGAGTATAAACATTTAGTATCCGTGTCTGCTGTATTTTCTTAAAAATAATACAACAGATGATACATGGGTCAACCTCAAGGCTTATGTTTTTGGTCCTTCCAATTTATTCAAAAATACATTAAAGCGTTGAAGTGCAAAAAATGAATACATGGACAAAATAGAAAATATCAGAGTGACAGAACTGTCCTAATATAATAAAGTAAATCCTTATTAAAATAATACAATTACCATGTCTGCTAAATCAAAATCAGGTGCAACAAAATGCACAAAAAAAGACCCCTTCAATTGTGTGTGTGTCAAGACATAGAGAAGTCTCTGAAAATATTTTATATAAAATATTTAATGGCTTTTTATAGCAAGACATGGTTAGGTCAGATTGTAATTTTTATTTAATAATAAATACAAAAAATATAACAGTGAATATGCATGAATTACTATACAAATATAATTTATGATATTTGTAAAATATTTGTACTTTTGAAAAATATATTTAAAATTTTCTGATTAAAGTGTATATAATCACACATAAGTGGGGAAGATATACATTTTTTCTTTTCTTTAACATGTGATCAGTGATTCTAGTTTATTGGTATAATTTTGTCTAATAATCTTTTGAAATGTTAATATTTTTCATCTTCAGGTTGCATCGACAGCCCAAACATCTTTTGGCGTTCCTATTAGCTGAGTTGGGAACATGGTGAGCTTTTAATTGCATTTCCAGTATTCCGTCTAATGTGAAAAGGTGATTTCTTCTGTAACGCAAGTATTCCCTTCATGCTTCTAGTGGATCCATAGATGGAAATAACCAGCTTGTAATCAAGGGACGCTTTCAACAGAAACAAATAGAGAACGTCTTGAGAAGATATATAAGTAAGTCAAATATTTTAATGTATTATCTCACCCTCATATGCAAATGAGTCACGGCACATACGTCTTCCCGTGTGATTTGTGCTTTTGTAATCTTGGTTATTGCACTAATAAATGGGCAGCCCTAGTTTCATGTAAAAAAAAAAAAAAAAAAAAAAGGTAGTGACCTCTTTTCTAATGTAGTACATGTAGAATGGAAGTGTTTAGTTCAGTTCACTCACTTTTTTTGGTTTACAGGAGAAAAACTCAGTATTTACTGTTTATATTACACATTTGCTTTTCACAGAGGAATATGTGACTTGTCACACCTGCCGCTCACCGGATACAATTCTGCAGAAGGATACACGGCTCTACTTCCTGCAGTGTGAAACCTGTCACTCACGCTGCTCTGTAGCCAGCATCAAGACCGGGTTCCAGGCCGTCACCGGCAAAAGAGCCCAGCTTCGAGCCAAAGCCAACTAATACAAGCTCCCTGTTCTGGCCTCCCAGGCTGATGCTCTGCTCCTCTGGCTGACGACGGTCCTCTCTGCTCTCCTCTGAAGCTCAGTGACCCAAGGCTTGGAGTGAACTCTGGAGGGTTTCGAGTGTAATCTCTATTAATAAATATGACCTTGAAGCTAGAGGGCTTGTGAACAGACAGCCTTTGATTTGCTTGTCTTACTTTACCTCCTTCCTCCAGACATATTATATATTTTGTGCATTTAGCATATCTGATAACCATAGCATATTTCTGTCTATTTGGTGAATTTTTACTCTGAGCAGTATTTGTTTGGTTTTTTTTAGAGAAAAAGGTAATATTCCTGGATGGAAACCAGAAATAGGCAAACATCTTCCATGCTTTTGGAAAATGAACCACAGCTTTTTATATCAGACTTTGATTTGTCAAAGTAAAACAGAATCTCCAAATCTCAAAATATGTTTTTATGGGACAGTCGTTTCATAATGCTCAGATTGGATCCAAGCGAATGTTTGTTGATCCAGAGGTCCAGTAGAAGTGTGACTTTAAATCTCTCCTGAACACTAGAATACAAGATCACTGTTCTTATGTAATTACTCAGACAAATTCAGATTGCATTGTTTTCTTCAGTAGAGCATTGAACAGCAGAGGTTAGAGCATGTTTGCAGTGCTTTGAAGTTTTTTTTGGCATATTTGAATTAGAATTTTTTTTTTTTTAATAAAAATGTTTTGTGCACTTGTTACGTGTTTATTGGTGCATCCTAATGTTTGGGTCTTTAGGGGTTTTATTAGAAGTAAGGGCACATTAAATAGATAAATGTGGCAGTAAAGACATTTATAATCAATTTCTATTTAAATTAAATGTTGTTCTTTTAAACTTCCTGTTTATCCTGAAAAAAAAAAATTGTTTCTACAAAAATATATTAAGCATTGATAATAATTAGTCTCAAGCAGCAAATCAGCATATTGGAATGATTTTTTTATAGATCATGTGACACTTAAGAATTGAGTAATTTCAGTCAAATTCAGCCTTGCATCAAAAGAGTGTATTACATTAAATAGAAAATAGTTTTTAATTGTAATATATTTTTGAAACCTTGATGAAAATAAAATTTCTTATTTTTTTTATAAAAACATCTTAAATATATTTATATATATTATTGGTCTCAAACCCTGATCATTCAAAAGATCTTTCACTTTGTGAGGCTGATGTAGCTTATTCCGTAAACTTCGGTTTTTCTTTTAAAAATGATTGCTAGTATTTACTTGTTTTATTTATTTATTTTAAGAAACATTTTTATTCTGTGGCCTTCCTTATGTTTTGTTTTTGTAATCTCAGTAGACTGAAATAGCATTAGGTGTATTACTCAGATGTCCCAAAGTAAAGCTGCCACACCTTACCTCACTCATGAATGTGGTTCACTGATTTTAACTGGCCTCTAACCCGCAACATTTTTAATCTATGCTGTATTTCTTCAGGAAATCACTTATACATGCAGACAGTGGCATTTATAAATAAACATAATGCTAATCAAGTTCAAAAACCTCAGCTAAGAACACAAATGTTAATTTGTATTTTCTTTTTTTTACTTTTTTTTTTTTAAACTATTGTACTGTTTCACCTCCTCTCTGTGTGCTACAAATGTGCTTAACTAGTTCTTGTTTTAATGAGTCAGTATTTTCTAAACGGGTTATTCATGGTATCAAATATATGTTACATAAGAAAAAAAAAACTTTGTGGCAGTGGGAACGGTTTGCAGGAAGCGGAAGTGTCACTGTAAAGCGGAAGAGGTTTAGCCCAGAACAACCGAAGAGCGAGCTGGAGGACGGGGACCCAATTTGTGTCTTTTTAACGATTAAAGTCAGAGCAAACGCTGTTTATACCGTGAGTGTATATCCCTTATTCGTTGTATGACTCTCCGTGTGTCTTACGGGACATGTTTTGATTGCGAAAGCGATCTTGTGTTTGTTCCTCGCGGGCAGCGGAGGGATTTAACGTTAGCAGTTTGCTAAGCGCTGCGGGCCTCAGGGTCTGTCAGAAGAGATCAATCCTTACAATGATATATCCGAGACCCCTGACAGAATTTGGTGTTAGATATCAGTATAACGTTGAGTATAAGGTTGAGAATCATTACATATTGTCGGATAATTTCGTCCTTTCTGTGAAAGTATGTGTGTTTAGCGCGCTAGCTCACACCAGCTAAGCCTGACACTGCAATCGAATCGATTGCTGGAGTTCACGACCGAGAAAAGGACAAATTCTGAAAACCGATTATTTAAGGATAGGCCTGAATGCTCAATTTGTTTTTAGAAAAACACGTTCTCATTTACTATGTAGTCGCGGTTCCCACCATATATTCTCTTAAGACGGGCCTTATTAAATGTGAATGAGTGTTAAACATGATGCCATAATGTTTTCTGTTGGTAGAGCATTACGTTTTAGACAGTCTAAAATAGGCTTCTCAATGAGATCATAGGGCTGTGTTTTGTTACACATTCTATTATTCGTTTCCGATTCACATCATGCGATCCGGTTTCGAATCATTTACATATTTTCAGTGTATTTCTCTGAGACTCAACATGCCACAGTTTTAATTCCAGATGTCCTGTACGGAGCACATTCAGGGCTTTTTAGAGATATCAAATGTGTGGAGGATTGTTCATAAACATGCCCTCTCCTTGGTTTTTAAAAATGACTGATACTGACCGTCTGATCAAATTTAGCACTCTTAGGTAAATATAATGTTTTGAACTTAACTGTAAATTCTCACAAATTTTCCATTTAGTTTGTTGTAAAAAAAAAAAAAAAATCGGATTATGACTTATTATTGTCTTGAACAGTGCGTTATTTTCATGCATGTCTTCTGTAGAGGACACCAGGACATACATCATGTTAATTAGGCATTTTCATTATATATATATATATATATATATATGAATAAACATTTGAACATCTGTCATAACTTGTTTACATGACAGATTTATTCAAACATGCAAGTAAAAATATAATATCTAGAGTTCCTTTTTCTAAAGGTTTATGGACATTGAATGAATTTTCGGAGGTGTAAATGTAACCTGTTACGTGACGTTGCTTACAAGCTGCTTTATTAATGTCTTTCCGTGGTTGAAACACAGATTGAGATTGAGTACAACTTACTGACATGATGCATTTCAGTAAGTTGTACTGTTTCTTTCAACACTTTCTAATATTCAATATTTTTTAATGCTTAAATTTACAAAATTTCAAAGCTGAGACGGTTTCAAATCAAACGAAACAACAACACAAAGCTTATTAACATTATTGGATGGGAGGCACGCTACAAATAATATTTAGAGAAGATTTGCACATCAAATGAAAACGGAATAGACTAAAATGCTGATCTTGGGATTTAAGAATTGATGTAAAAAAAAAACTGTAATTAATATCCTCGAAGCAGCCCTTAAACTACTGCTGATCATGCATTTTTGTCCATTAATGCCAATAGTGTGTTACATGTTTCTGTCTTGTGCTTTCAAAATGTAAAATTTAGTGGTTGTTTCCTGTGAATTATTGTGCTCACAACTACTCTTATCTGATTCTTAGTCTAAAAATGGACAAGAGTGACCTGGTGCAGAAAGCCAAGCTTGCAGAGCAGGCCGAGCGCTATGATGACATGGCAGCCTCTATGAAGTCTGTTACCGAGGGCGGTGTGGAGCTTTCCAATGAAGAGCGCAACCTGCTCTCTGTGGCATTCAAGAACGTGGTGGGCGCCCGTCGCTCCTCCTGGCGTGTGATCTCCAGCATCGAGCAGAAGACCGAGGGGAACGAGAAGAAGCAACAGATGGCACGCGAGTATCGTGAAAAGATCGAGGCTGAACTAAAGGACATCTGCAATGATGTGCTGGTACCTTCACTTCTTTCTCTTCATCTTCTGAACCTTTTATAATGATGACATCACATGAAGTTAAATACTAAATATTTAGCATTCAGGTTTCAAAAGAACCATTATTCTCCGTATTAAAAGTGGGAGAGTCAAATGTTGTTCCATATTTCAGTATGTTTGACCAAAGATCCTGATGGTCCCTATCTGTCTTGACAGGGTCTTTTGGAGAAGTACCTCATTCCCAATGCTTCTCAGGCAGAAAGCAAGGTGTTTTACCTGAAAATGAAAGGCGATTACTTTAGATACTTATCTGAGGTTGCGTCTGGAGAATCCAAGACCAGTAAGTGCACTGTATGCGTGTGTCTATCTGTCGTTCTATCGTCTGTCGCTTCAGTGTTTTCCATACATTGATTTCTTTGTGGCGGCCTGCCACAATATCAACATTGACTGCCACAAATAGAGTTACACAGATTTGTCCAAAACTCATGCAGGAATCACGATACGGCTGGATTAAACTTAAAAAAGCTATGATTTCATTGAATAAATATGAAGTCAAAATGCAATGTGTTTATATGAATGTATCTCTGAAGATATTGATGGCATTTTAATTTTATTAAATAATGTCTGATAAAGTAGTGTTTAGAAGCGCAGTGCTGCTTTGCTGTTAACTGTGGAAATCAACTTTATTTCTGCCATTTTGAAAAGTGCCTCCTACTTGCCGAAAATTAGCATTTTCAATCAGCCCATCTGCTCTTTTTGTTAACACCAGCGCAAAAATCAGCCCACATTTTTAAAACTACAACAGGTGAAGACGTCAGCAGTGTAAATGCACTTAAGTGTGACTAAAAATGATTCTAGGGTAGTATGTAAAATTTGTTCGGCTGAAACATTGAGAAATTACTTGTTGCTGAAGAACTTTACACAATGAACAGCATAATGAGTTCAGTTACCCAAATTTAATTCAAGAAACTTCATTTTCAGTTTTTTTTTATTTTTTTATTAAATAAGAACTTTTTTGGTTTGGGTAAAACATAAATTTCACTGCATCACTGTTATCTATCTGTCTGACGACCAGTGAGAGACGTATATTAAATTATATATTTGACTTTTTTGAATGTAATCAACACGTTATCAACTTTTTGTTCTTTCAGCCACGGTTGAGAACTCTCAGAAGGCTTACCAAGATGCTTTTGAGATAAGTAAGATGGAAATGCAGCCCACACACCCTATACGGTTGGGTCTTGCCCTCAACTTTTCCGTTTTTTACTACGAGATCCTCAACTCTCCTGAGAATGCCTGTCACCTCGCAAAGACGGTTGGTATCTTTTTAAATTCTGGCAGCATAAGGGGCCGTTCACACAGGACGAGTTCTTGAATGTAATAAAATTTGGACAGAGACCCTTCATAGAAGTTGAACTGAGTTGAGTTGAGACAGAGTACAGTTGCCAAAGATATCCATCTAGTGCATGTTTAAAAAGTAATGATAATAATAATAGAAAGTGTCCTATGTGAGCAGCCTCTTACTCTTCTTCATCATATAAATTTGTATTTTATTTCTTTGACTGCAATGAACATTGTTTGAGCCAAATCAAATGCAACCACCAGTGTATTTCATGCCCGTTCAACCCAAATGAGAAACCAGTGCCTCTGTTACAGGCTTTTGATGAAGCCATTGCTGAGCTTGACACTTTAAATGAGGACTCCTACAAAGACAGCACTTTGATCATGCAGCTTCTAAGGGACAACCTCACTGTAAGTCCTCCATTATACATTCTGCACCAGTTATGTTTCTGTTCTAAGTGCTTAATTGGCTCATATATTATATTAATTCTCATATTTGCAGCTTTGGACATCAGAAAACCAGGGTGATGAAGCAGGCGACAATGAGAATTAGAGGAGCACCACTGATCTCCAAACACCCACACACATCCACCTTAAATACACAAATGGCTTCCACCAACCCTCCCACCTCGTTCCACCCTTCAGCACCCACCCCTCTCAAAATCCAGTTCCTGTATCCGCTTCCCTGTACCTTCTGAGTGATGATCACCTACAGGAAGATGCTCTGCGAAGCCCCCGTGGCTGGGAGGGGGGTGGGGTGGCTCATTGGGTGACATTCTGACATTATAGCAGGCCCAGTCATTTTTTTGTGAGTTTAACATGTACTGATTACCAATCCCTGTCCTTCATGCGTGACTGAGTGACTGTAAGATTGTGTGTGCTGCTAACAGAGAGTAACTGTGTGTGTGTGTGTGTGTGTGTGTGTTTGAATGTGTGTGTGTTTGAATGTGAGAGTGAGTGTATTGGGGATCGGGGGTTGTGAACTCTAATCGTCCTTCCTGATAATTCCCTTTGTTCCACTTTAGCTGGTTGTGCATTTTTCATCCTTTTTTTTTTTTTTTAAACAATAATTTTTTTTTTAGTGTAATTCATCTGTATTTACAGGTTTTATTGTATGGTTATTAAACTGGCAGATTGTTTTCACCAAATACAGAGTAAGTCTGACTTCTCTGCTTTCTTGTGTTCAATTCTTTAGTGCTTAAGCTGTATTTTAATTAATGCCATACTCCTAAACACAAGCAGTGACATTTTTAAACATTAATTTTAAAAAGGACACTGAAGTGCCACTTGGTGCCGGCCCTAGCCTATTTGACTTATCTTTTTTCCCCTCAAACTGCAAAAAAAAAAAAAAGGAGTTACAGTTAGCAAATTTTGTATAAAAAAGGTTTGCAAGATTGCACCATAAGGTTTACTTGGCCTTTAGTTTTTCAGTGAAAGATAATAATAATAATAATAATTTAATTATTATTCAATGAAAGACAAGTTGGTTTGGGCAATCATTTGGAATTCATATGTTAAAGAATATCCAACTTTGTATTGTTACGATGTTGGTAACCTGTAAATGTTACTTTATCCCAATACTTGGTAAATGAAGATAAAGCTGGTGTTTACAATCAACATGATTTAAAGGGGTGCTTTCACTTTTTCCACTTTATGCTGTAGTGTTGCTGTTTGAGCATAAAAAGATCTGCAAAGTTGCAAAACTAAGTCCAGTTCAAAAGGAGATATTTTATGTAACAGAAATTACTTTTCAAAAACAACATTGATCGACTCGTTTGGACTACAATGCATATTTTCCTGGATTTGTGATATTACAAATACCGATGAATGGGACGAGACCTGGTTGAGCTGCACTAGTGAAGACATTGAGTGTTATGTTAACCATCTTAGCTGTTCATGCCAGACTGGAGAGAGAGGTGTTGTAATAATGTGTTTTCTGAACAACCTTGTATGACAGCCTGTTCTAGTACACCCCCAAATCAAAATCAAGACCTTGTAAAAGAGCATATTATGACCCCTTTAAGAAGAAGATACACATCATTCATATTTGCAAAGCATTTTTTTTGTAAGGAAAATCTCAACAAAGTGTACAAGCAAGGCCCATAGAAATGTTTATCTTACAAAACCGTATTCAGATCTGCGTAATATTCTATTATTATATTTCTGCTAGGTCTTACAAGAGGAAAGACCAAAAAAAACATTCAGAAATAAATTTAGCTTCAGTGAATTTAAAATTGAAGAGATGCTGATAGAGAATAGGTAAAATCCAAGATCAGCTGTTATTCTTTGCAAACACAAATCAACAGTCGAGCCTGATGAGGGAGTTCATGAGAAAACCAAACCAAAACTAATCAACTATGCAGTATCATTGCTCAGTACAGTCACACTTACACTTAGGCTCGCAGAAGTATGAGATGCACAGGTACTTGAATGTGCCGACACATGGCACACGACTTCCACTACAGTCAGAAATCTGGGTGTTATATTAGACAGCAATTTGTTTTTTGAAAATCATATTTCCAATGTTACAAAAACTGCATTCTTCCAACATTGCCAAGCTACGAAACATTTTATCTGTTTCTGATGCAGAAAAGCTAGTTCATGCATTTATGACCTCTAGACTGGACTATTGTAATGCACTTCTAGGTGGTTGTCCTGCTTCTTCAATAAACAAGCTACAGGTAGTCCAAAATGCAGCAGCTAGAGTCCTTACGAAGTCAAGAAAATAGGATCATATTACCCCAATTTTACAGTCTCTGGCTACCTATTAAGTTCCGTATCAGTTACAAATTATCATTACCTATAAGGCCCTAAATGGTTTAGCTCCTGCGTACCTAACTAGCCTTCTACCACGCTACAACCCATCACGCACCCTAAGGTCACAAAACGCTGGACTTTTGGTGGTTCCTAGGATAGCAAAGTCCACTAAAGGAGGTACAGCTTTCACACATTTGGCTCCCAAACTCTGGAATAGCCTTCCTGATAATGTTCGAGCTTCAGACACACTCTCTCTGTTTAAATAGTAGAGAAATTACCTTATGGACAGGAGGAGAAGCTCGCAGGAAATCTTTTACGGTCTATGAGGCTATCAGGGGGATGTGGAGGCATGAAGTCAAGGGAGATAATTAATCAGAATACTTACCAAACTTTGCTCCTGTTCACGCTCGCCTTCTCTGGAAGATACGGTGGGTGATTCAGATTTCTCTTGGCACAGCGATTAGAAGACGTACAAATTGCTCACGTGACATTTACGTCATCAAGCTCAGTTTGAGTCTGCGCAGTACGCCCGACCCCCAGGACGTGCTTGCTTTTAATTGACTTCATTTTTCTCCGTTGAATCCAATTGGGTCGCTGTGTCCATTTCTTTTACTGTCTATGGCTCAGACGGGCCGATCTTGAATCTTCCCCTTATGTTGTCATAATGGGAAAGGTTACTTCCCCTTTCTCTGCTTTGCCCGCCCAAACATTTACATTTAATTCAGTCGCAATGTCAGCACAGGCATTACAAACAGACTTTTACGATATGGATTCGACAGCACAGCCATAAACAATAAGTAACAGTGTTTCATTAATGCCTGATCTGTGATCAGTTATGATGTGTAGCTAATTATTCAAGTTCACATAGACTTTATTTCTAAATCGTTTAATACTCTTTATGCATCATTGAATCAAGCCAGTGTCTAAATGATCAACTTCACGTTGTTTCTCTTAGTTACTGAAATAAATCTGTTATTTAAATTGTGATTTACCTACAGAGAGCAATTAAAGAAACTCCCTTTATATTGTTCAGAGCTGTCAATCACACATCGCGAGTGTATCTGCACATTTTCCCAAACTGCCATTATAATGAATGATGCTGTAATGCTGCACAATGAAGCTCTTTACTGAATTCATGTCAATATTGTGTTTTCTGTTCCCTTTCATAGGTTCACTTCAATGCTGCGATGATGTCATCGTCGCTTTGGGAACACTTCCGGGGTGATGAATGTCTGAAGCCCTTATACCATCACGGCAGTTTATTGGCAATACCGCCCATACTTACATATGCTATATATGCTTGCTGTGCACTATTTAATCAGATTTTAATTCCTTCAGGAAGCGAATCATCTGTTGGCCATCAGAAAGAGATTCTTGTGTTCTAAGCCTTCTATTTATATTAAGCAGTTTACTCCTCTAAGGCGGACACAATGAGTTTTCTGGTATGTATGGATGCATGTTACATGGATTCAGACATGTTTCACAACAAAAGTATCAGTCCAGAAGGGCAGTGGAGCAGAGACGGAACAAGGGGGAGGGATGGAGGGCCAGGTCCCTGTGTAAGTGGAGAAACTTCGGACTGAGGCAGAGCAGGGCACACTGGGGGAACTGCCAAATCAGGAAGCCAGGGCTGGGGGAGAACCAGGGTCAAGAGGCAGTGAAGGTGGAGCTGAGGACCACCATAGCTGAGCAGACGGGTCCAAAGATACCCACACCAGAGCAGGGGATTGCCAGTCCAGAGCAGATGAAACAAAAGACCAAAACCGAGGAGCAGAAGATCACCAGGCCAGAGCACACAGAGAAGAAGACCACAATGGAGGGGCAGAAGACCAACAGACAAGAGCAGACAGAGCAGAAGACCACCATGTCGGAGCAGATGGGACAGAAGCCCACCAGTGCAGAGCAGAAGACTTCCACGATGAAGCAGGAACCCACCAGGGTGGGGCAGACGGTACAGAAGCCCACTAGGGTGCAGCAAACGAGGCCAGGACCCATGGTAGACACTGGGGCCCATGGAAAGAAGAGACAGACAACACAGGCAGTGTATTCATGGTCTCAGGGACCGAGGCAGGGAACACAGAAAGTTCATCAGTAGTCTCCCTGGTCCACACACTGAAGCTAGACAGTTAGACAGTTCACAAACAGATTCCTGGGTTGATATGGGATGGACCGACAATTCAAAATTAGGTGTGTTAACTGAAACTGGACTGGTAGACATATCAGTGACTGAAACTGGACAGACAGATGGTACACCAGACATATTACTTGAAATTAGGGTACAGACAGATAATTTAGGAACAAATTCATTATTTAATTTCTTGGCTGAGACGGACAAGACATATAGTTCAGAATTAGACACGCTTGGGGAAATGAAATAAGTAGACAGTTCCTGAATGGTCTCTACGTCAGTTACAGGGTTAACGGGAAAGCATCCACTGCAGAACTTCCAGAGGTGTCAGTAGTATCCAGTTGTGAACTTTTGTCCTGTTCTGGCCAAGGAGGCCATCTGTGAACTCTCTGCCTGTCCTGTCACGGCTATGGATGCCGTTTGTGAATTATCTGCCTGTCCTGTCAAGGCTATGGAGGCCATTTATGCATCTTTATCCAGATCTGAACCGGCAGAGAAGGCCATCTCTGAGCTTCCGTCCTGTTCTGAACCATCCATGGGTGTTGATTCTAAACTGTCTGTTCCAGCCCAAAAACCTGCCTTCGAACCGTAAACCCTGCCTGTCTTGAGCCCTGAAACTATAAATGGACCCCATATCTTTCCCGTTATTTGATAAAGAGATTAAAGTATTTCTTTATTTTTTCCTTGTTGTTAAATTTAAAAATAGTTTTTAAATATTATTGGATGTCACTGTTCCCACCAGTAGTTGCACAAGTTAAGGTTACGCATGATGACGAAAGCACGTTAGGGCTAGCCCTCACGGAACTCATTGAGACTGCATTGCAGTGGCTGCAGTTCGAAAAAAAAAGATCTTGGAATGGTCTATGAGAACACTCTGGGCGATTCACAGTACTGGGCGATTCACAGTACTGACACCTCTGGAAGTTCTGCAGTGGATGCTGCCACCTCTGGAGGTTCTACAGCAACACCAGCAGGAAACAGGGAGAAGTCAGTAACAGTCTCTTTGACCACAACACGACAGGTTGAGAGTGCCTCGCTGGGCGCCACCACAACGCGAGGAGCTGATGCGAGTAACTCTACCTTGGGAGGTTCTGTGGTGGTGTATGCAGCCCAAACACACTATAAAGCGATCCCTATCAAGGGAGGCGCTTCAGAAAAGGAAATCAGTTCAGGAACATGAGGGCTAAAGTAAGTGGGTTTTTGGGATACAAGCTGTGTGTGCAGACACCAGCGAAGCAGTGGCGGTTTCTCCATTAGGGCGATTGGGCGACGCACCACCAAAGGAAAGGGAGGGATTTTTTTTTCTTTTACATTCAACCACAGTGTTATGCTAGCTTTCACTATTCTAGACTGTTTTTGCTGCCTCTAAATAGTCAAATCAGCATCGAGTCGCGTTCTGTGTAGTACCGCCCCTTTTTGGGCGATTTCTGTCAAACTGTGAATCGCCCAGAGTGTTCTCATAGACCATTCCAAGATCTTTTTTTTTCGAACTGCAGCCACTGCAATGCAGTCTCAATGAGTTCCGTGAGGGCTAGCCCTAACGTGCTTTCGTCATCATGCGTAACCTTAACTTGTGCAACTACTGGTGGGAACAGTGACATCCAATAATATTTAAAAACTATTTTTAAATTTAACAACAAGGAAAAAATAAAGAAATACTTTAATCTCTTTATCAAATGTGAAAAAAAAAAAACAGAGACGGTGACAGCTATGCAAATTCAGTTGTCAGCTGAACTTGATCAACATCACGGCGAACGTTACCTCAGCGTAGATTAATTCTATCATGTCACTGAAAGAAATACCATTCATTCGTTGTAACAATAAGGATAAATTGGCAATTAAAGAATTAGGACAACCTTAAACATCAAACAAGTATCTACAAAGGGCGGGAAGTCGTATAAACAAGTATTTTCGAGGAAGTGGTATGAGCAGAGAAAAAGGCTAATAGGCTGCGAAGTAGCTGACGCTTTATTCTGCTAATTTACAGCTGCATTTTGTTACATCGGGAGAGCATGACTGACATTGCATGTACAACTACAAGTGTCAATGAAATGCATCATCTCTCGGAGAAGGTGAAAAAACTCGAGAGAGCAAAGATGCATATGGATAGCAGGGAGCAGTGTAATATAAGTGAGTAATTTCAGTAAGCAGTGTAATGTAAGTGAGGAATGTGATATAAATGAGCAGTAATATAAGCGAGTTGTGTAAACAGTGATTTATGTGACTTCAATTATTTCTTATTAAACTGAAGTCAAAGTAAAAAGTTTTTTGGGGGAAAACCACATCCTGGCATCAGTCTTCATTTGCTGCTGCTTTTAACATGCATATAAAAACATAAGGAGAGCAAGAGATTGATTCCTAATGTCAGTTTATTTTTAATTAATACTATAGTTCAGTTCCCTTTACATCTTTAACTAGCTGTTAATCAATTGATTGATTTCTGTGTATCAATTGAATGGGTGAACTATCCTCATTAATCATGCTAACATGTGCCCCCCCTGAGAGAACTGGCAGGAGCCGCCACTGCAGCGAAGCATCCCTCACATTGGATACCAGACTGGGATAACAAAGGGCTGACCTGGGTGCAACAGACAGGATGTGACATGACTCTGGATGATCACCTGTAATGTGAGATGACTGGTTGATCAGCTGTGATGTGATGTGATTCTGGACAAACAGCTGAGATATGACAAGACTTTTGACATACAGCTGAGACATGACAAGGCTCTGGAAGATCAGCTGAGATGTAACGAGGCTCTGGCAGATCAGCTGAGATGTGACGAGGCTATGGCAGATCAGCAGAGATGTGAACTGACCCCTAACAATCAGCTGTGACTGGACTTGACTCATGAAGATGAACTGTGACTTGATTGGACTCATGAAGATCAGCTGCGGCTTGAATTGACTCATGAAGATCAACAGTGACTTGACTTGACTCGTGAAGATCAGTGGTGACTTGGCTTGACTCAAAAAAATCAGCAGCAGGCCTTATTTAATAGCTAATAATATACATGCTGTGTCCATACATACCTGGCCAATGTTGCTCTGAAAAACTGCTGGATCCCTGTGCAGCTGAGTATTGTGTTACGGGGCTGATGAGATGTGAGATGTGTGGATCCATGTACAAAGCTTTATTCTTAAACAAGGTCAAAACAGGCAAGGGTTATACAATGGCACACAGGTATATCAAGGGCAAGACAAGGGTAATCCAAAGCAGGTGTGGTCGATCGGCAGCTAACAGTATCCAGAGGGCTTGACAAGAGGGGAAAGCTATAGATTTGAACATCCAATCAGCTGCTTCCGTTAGGACTTCCTGTGAACTAGTGTTTCATTTTGCCCTGACCAGTGCACTCTATCAAGATGGACGATTTAGTAGACGCTCAGCAGAAAAAGCAAATGAGCAGGCAAAGCAAAACTAAACAGCTCTGGGTGACCATATGCACCATTCATACAGGACACGTCCCAGCCAGGATTTTAATAATCCCTAAAACATATAGAGCAGTTTGACCAATAAAATGCAGGTATCATACATAATCGACCAATCATGGGGCTGCGTGTGAGAAGGTGAGATCTAGAGGGAACGATCAAAGCAATGCAAATATGCGCACGTGTTTGTTCGTTCGATTGACTTGAAGCGTCGCTGCGCACAAATCCCCCAAAAAAAGATTTTAAAAAAAGTGTGCCACAGGGCTTCAAGTCAAAAGAACAAACAAACATGTGAAAGCGATTTGAAAGCATAAGGAGCAATTCTACTCTGCTCTTCATAGCTCTCATGAATGTGACACAACGATCAACCTGTACAGTGCAAATAGCCAAAACCTGGATATTTTAGGCAATATTAAAATCTTGACTGGGACGTGTCCCGTATGAACGGCGCATATTGTCACCCTTAGTCAGGGACACACTCACAGCTCCACAAACAAACTACACCACAACAGAACCATCTGTTGCAACAAAGCCAAACCACAGCCAATAGCTGATCAAATTACCATGCACTCTTTCTTTCTGCAGAGCTTCACATTGAGTGTGTCTGAAGCATCCATGTCAACTAGTCCAATGGTGAGCGTGAGCATCAGGATTGACGTCACGACCAGGAATTGATAAAAACCCCAACCGGAGCAACCGGTGTTAGCTTCGACAGTGCCGAAGCAAGTCGATCACAGGAACGATGGAAGTATGGCAGGGAGACGCATCGTCTCGTTCCGTCTCGGGGAACCGAGGTTACAGACGTAACCGATGCGTCGATAACGCTTTGGGAACGAGAATACCCAAACCGCCATATTACAAGTGCCTGAGTGTCAGCCAGAAAAACCAACGCCTCAAGAATTAAAAACCTGAGACCCGGGAGTAGTGTCCAGGTCTAGGCTATAAAACCTGACGAATGTGAGTGGCGAGGACCAGCCTGCCGCATCACAAACATCCTGAAGAGAGGCCCCAGATAATAAGGCTCTAGAGGCCGCCATATTCCTAGTAGAATGAGCTCTGACCCCCAAAGGGCACGGTAGGTCAGAAGACTCATAGGCAAGAAGGATAGCCCCAACTATCCACTAACTAAATGTCTGTTTAGTGGCAGGAAGACCTATCTTAGGTGACCCGAAACAAACAAACAGCTGATCGGATTTCCGAAAAGAAGAAGTCCGATGAACATAAGTGTCCAATGCTCGCACCGGGCACAAGAGGTTAGACTTTTCCTGGTCCGATGATGCAAACGGGGGAGGACAGAAAGCATGCAGAACAATAGGTCTCGGAACAACGGTCGGTACCTTAGGGACGTATCCCTGCTTAGGGTAGAGAAATGCTTTGACCATCCCAGGTGCAAATTCAAGGCAGGTGGGAGAAACCGAGAGAGCCTGAAGGTCTCCGACTCTTTTAAGGGACGAAATAGCAAGGAGAAAAGTAGTCTTAAACGAAAGAAACTTCTCAGAGACTGAATCTAGGGGTTCAGAAGGAGCCCTAGAAAGGCCTTCTAAAACTATAGCCAGGTCCCAGGCCGGCTCTCTAGTACGAGTTGCAGGTCTCAGCCTCAAGGTGCCACGAAGGAAACGAGAGATAAGAGGGTCTCGACCCAGAGATGCACCACCCACTGTGGCGTGGAAAGCCGAGATGGCCGCCACGTAAATTTTAAAGGTGGATGGACATAGACCAGAAGTGAAGCGGTCTTGTAAAAACTCAAGAACTGAGCCAACAGAGCAGCGGATGGGGTCACACTGATGTTGGTAACACCAAGAAGAAAAAACATTCCATTTGAGTCTATAAAGTTTCCTCGTAGCTGGAGCTCTGGAGCTAAGAATGGTCTCCACAACCTCAGTTGAGAGACCACTCTCTATGAGTTGCGCCCCCTCAGAGGCCACACCCAAAGCTTCCAAATCTCTGGCCGGGGGTGAAATATAGTGCCCCCGGCCTGAGATAGAAGGTCTTTCCTGATTGGGATCTCCAAGGGAGGACCGTCGAGGAGATGAATCAGGTCCGCAAACCAGATTCGACTCGGCCAGTGTGGAGCTACGAGAAGTAGACTTACTCTATCCTGGCGGACTCTCTCCAGAACTCCATGGAGCAGAGCAACAGGGGGAAAGGCGTACAGACGTAGCCTCGGCCACGTCTGTACCATAGTGTCCAACCCCAGGGGGGCTGGATGAGTAAGGGAGAACCATAGTGGACAGTGCGTCGTGTACTAAAACTCAAACAGATCCACTTCTGCTTGGCCATAAGATTCCCATATGAGCTCCACCACCTCAGGGTGAAGCCTCCATTCCCCTGGCCTCAGCACCTGCCTCGACAGGGTGTCTGCTCCAAATATTCTGAGTCCCTGGTATATACATTGCCCTCAGAGAGCGTAATTTCCCCAGGGACCACAGGAGGATCTGGTGCGCTAATTTGCAGAGTGGGCACGAGTGCAGACCCCCCTGACGGTTGATGTAAGAGACCACCGATGCATTGTCTGTGCGGACCAGCACATGATGGTCCCTCAGGTCTGGCAGGAAGTGCATCAAAGCTTTGAAGACAGCCATCATCTCCAGGCAGTTGATGTGCCAAGAGTGATGATGGCTCTCCCACAGACCCTGAGCTGAGCGGCCTTCCATTACAGCTCCCCAGCCGGTAAGGGAAGCATCTGTCGAGATGGTAACCCGATGACAAAGAGCTCCCAATACCGGACCCTGGGACAGGAACCAGTGTTTTCTCCATATGACCAAGGCGCGGAGACACCGCCGCGTGATCTTGATCGTACGAAGTGGGTTTCCCCTTGTGGAGAACCCTCTGGTCCTGAGCCACCACTATAAAGGTCTCATGCCCAGCAGGCCAAAGGGGATCACATTGGACACTGCTGCCATGAGACCCAACAATCTCTCGAACTGTTTTACAGTGCGTGACTAGCCTAGCTTAAGCTCTGATGTGGCTGTGAGGATGTTGGCTACACGAGCGGGCGAAAGAAGAAGTACGCATCTTTTAGGTCTATTGTGACGAACCAGTCCTCGGATCTGATTTGAGTCACAATCTGTTTGAGTGTCAGCGTTTTGAATTTTAATTTCTGAAGTGTACGATTCAACAGACGAAGATCTAAAATTGGACGCAGCCCTCCATCCTTTTTTGGAACAATGAAATAACGGCTGTAAAAACCCGATGCCCTGTCGGGAGGATACACCTGCTCTATAGAATTTTTCGCTAAAAGAGATTTCACTTCTTGCTCCATGACCAGAGCCTGCTCGGGATGCACTACTGTAAGCAACACCCCGTTGTAGTGTGGGGGACGAGAACCGAACTGGATTCTGTAACCCTTCTCTACTATCTGCAGGACCCATTGAGATATATTTGGCAGACCTTTCCATTCTGTCAGACATTCTACTAAGGGAACCAGCCTCTCGAGGCTGGCCTCTGGTGTAATTTGAACAGCTAGTTCGGGGACCTGAAGCCGAACGCAGGAACCACCCGAGCTAACTGCTCTTGAACCCCCCACAGAGGGAGCGAGCCCGATGCAGCGTCTGGGAGACACAGCGCCAGAGACCCGCTGGAGACCGTTGCGCCCCGAGGCACCAAGGGTGGCCGGGTTGGCAGGACAGCCCCGTGAGAGCACCGAGACCGGACGGGCACCGTATACTGAGGTGTACACCGCACCATCTCGATTGGGGCTGCCCTCACAGGTCTGACCCATTTGGTGTCAGGACCTTTTCTTCTGAGCTGAAGCTTTCTTAGCGAGAAGAACGGTCCTCAGATCCGGCTTCTGCTTAGATTGCTTTGGCTGTGAGTACTGGCTCGGTCCCACCTTTTCGGTCCCTGTGATTTTTGAGGAGGAGCGTAAGATGCAACACTCTCTTTTTGAAAAACACGATATGAGGAGCATGATGGCTGGGGCTGCCTTGCACGCCCAGCAGCATCAGGATTAGATCGGTGAGGGAGAAAACTTTTAAAAGCTTCAGATTGCTTTTTATTTTCTTGAAATCTTTCAACCACTTCATTCACAGCATCACCAAACAGACCTTCATGAGAAATGGGAGTGTCTAAAAGAAAAGATCTATCTTTACCTTTAATATCTGAAAGATTAAGCCAAAGGTGTCTTTCTGTAGAAACCAAAGCAGCCATAGGTCTACCAATAGCACGTGCTGTTTCTTTAGTCGCCCTGAGAGATAAATCCGTAGCCCGAGGAAGTTCGCGAATTTCGTCACGGCTGACTCCCTCACTGTTATCTAACTCCCCCAGCAGCTCAGCCTGATAAGCCTGAAGCAAAGCGATCGAGTGAAGGCAAGCTCCAGCCTGACCTGCTGCTGTGTAAGCTTTACCCACTAAATTAGATGTGATCTTTAAAGGCTTCATGGGCAAAGTCGGGTTCTTAATAGATGATGCTGAACCAGGGGAAAGATAGCTCGCGAGCGTCTGTTCCGCCCAGGGCATCGCTTCATAGCCATTTTCTTTCAGCCCTCTAATATCAGAATAAATGCGCACTTGAGGGCTGAAAAGACGTGATGAATATGGCTTATTCCACGATCTAGACAGCTCACTGTGAAGATCAGGGAAAAAAGGGAGACCCCGTGATGTAGGCGATGTTTTAGAAGACAGAAAACGCTCATCTAATTTGCTTTTAGGATGAGCGCTCAGTTTATCAGATGGTCAAGATATATGTAACTTATCTACAGCTCATGTTCAGACATCAACCAACTCCTCATATGCTGGGGAAAGAGATGGTGAATCCTCTTCCCCCCTGATTGTGTCACCTTCACTGCCCATTACATCTAACTCCTTGGAGCTAGAGCAACGAAGCAATGGGCTCTCCCCCCGGTGGAAGAAGCCGCGGGGCGGGCTTCTGACACGGGAGTTTGAGCTATGGATCTCCCAGGTAAGGGAGGAGAAAGGGCCCTCGGACCCGTCTCCAACCCCGCTGAGAGATCCATTTGCGAACCCCAGGAATGCATTGTCCATTCTGCCACAGCAGAAGTGGGTCCTGCACCCTGAGGAGCGCGAGGCTCGCCGCTCTTCTCATCAAAGAGTGACAAGCGGGAGCGGAGCATGCGAAGCGAAAGCTTCTCACAATGCGGGCAATCAGTCTCCTCGAAGGCTGATAACGCATGCTCCACTCCCAAACAAACTACACAAAGCTCGTGTGTATCCCCACCCGATAAATAACGCGGGCAGGGAGAAGCACACGGTTTGAATAGTTGCTTAGCCATTGTATATAAACTTTGCACAAGACAACAGTAAATATGACAGACAGGTTTGACACAGATCGCTTGCTGAGGCACAGAAAGCTAACACCGGTTGCTCCTGTTGGGGTTTTTATCAATTCCTGGTCGTGACGTCACTCCTGACGCTCACTCTCGCCATTGGACTAGTTGACGTGGATGCTTCAGACGCACTCATGCAGAATGCGTTCCCAAAGCATTATCGACGCTATAGATCTGCACCTTCACTATCTGTTTTTAAATCTATGTTGAAAACATACCTTTTTGATTTAGAGCATTTTCTACTGTATTGTTTTATTGTATTATTATGTTTTGTCTTATTAAAATGTTTATATTGTTGTTGTTCAGCACATTGGTCAACCAGTGGTTGTTTAATAGTGCTTTATAAATAAAATTGACATTGACATTGACATATGTGTCCACCTGAGGTTTAATAAATAGCAAATCTATTCAATTTGATTTAATTAAATATATGCAATATTGTTGATCAAAACACCTGCACTGTACTCAGTCAACTCAGCAGAGTCAATTAATGTAAGATTTATCCCATGATAATGTAGAATTTCCAGAAAAAATATTTTGGTTAATTTCCCCACATATGGTGCATGTCCACCTGCAATTTATTTGACGGCATATGTGTCCACTTGCAGATTATTAAATAGCAATTATTTTTAATTAGATTTTTTTTTTTAATGTGTGCAATATTGTTATAGAAAGCACACCTACTGTTCTCAGCACACTCAGAAGTGGTGCATGTCACACGTGTGGGTTTTTGTTAATTTGTTAGTCTTTTAAATAGTTTTTGAAGTAGTTTTGAAGATAAATTAATTGTAGTCTGGAAACATCCCATGTTTGAAAAATGTGGACTTTTATACCGATATGCCTACTTTGCTCCATGATATGGAGAATGCAATTGGTTGGCGGCGGGCCTTTCGCTGTTGAGTGGAAGGGACGCGCACTTGCACCTGGGTGTCGCGTAATGAAGCCACTACGGAGCGGATCGTGGAGCCGTTCATGGTTGGTGTGGATGAAATGTCGTCTGTTGGTCACGAGGGTAACATACCTGGGCTGTGTCTGTGGGTATCAAGTGCTGAGACAACTGAAGAATGAACCAGAGATTTGGCTGTGTCGCTGAGAGGCTTTGAATTTTGCTCTTTATGGCCCGTTTGGATTGGTGATCCACCACAAAGGTTGTTTTGCCTTTTGGTCAGAGAAAATGGAAAACTGACCCATTATGCTATATCTATTTGCAGCGGCAACAGTCCGAGCTGCAGCGTGGTGGCGTAGAGAATGGTTTGTGCTTTTACTACTGCTTTCAGGTAACATTCATCCAAACCCAGGCCCAGAGTTGGCTCAGCTTCAAACACCAGAGGAACTAAAATCAAGTAATGGTATACTCTTTTTCCATCTTAATGTTTGGTAAATAAGTTGGACGCAGTTCGAATCTGGGCAGATTCGACCGATGCTGATATCATAATTCTCACAGAGACTTGGCTGAAAAAATAAATTACAGATGATATGGTGCATATTTATTGTTACAATGTTTTTAGAGCAGATCGTAGCAAAAAAGGAGGAGGGATTGCAATTTATACTGAAGTAAATATGAATTGTATTTGTACTGAGTCAGTCAGTATTTTAAAATGTTTTGAACTTTTAGCTATTAAAATGTTTTTACCTAATGGGTCTGACATGATGGTGGTCGGTTGTTACCGCCCACCTTCAGATTCAAGTGAAGCAATTTCATTGCTTACAAATATGCAGAGATGTATAAAGTACTAGAGACCCATACTTGAGTAAAAGTACAAGTGCTCTATCAAAAAAGTGACTTGAGTAGAAGTTGAAGTGCTCTATAAGCACCACACTTAAGTAGAAGTACTAAAGTATTCAACATTTTTTGTACTTAAGTATTGCAAGTAGTCTATTTTAAAATGTACTACTCAAGTACTGAAAGTAAAAGTAAAAGTATAGTGTTATGTAGTTATTAAAGAAAGTAGTTAAAAGTTTGAACATATTGTTTTTACTATTTCAAATGATTAACCTAAAAGACAATCACAATTCCTTTGATTGTAACTTTTTGTAAAAAAAAAAAAAAAAAAACAGATTAAAGGGTTATTTCGCCCAATTTGCTAAATTATGTCATTAATAACTTACCCTCATGTTGTTTCAAACATGTAAGTTAAGACGTTTATCTTCAGAACACAGTTTAAGATATTTTAGATTCAGTCCGAGAGCTCTCAGTCCCTCCATTGAAGCTGTGTGTACGGTATACTGTCCATGTCCAGAAAGGTAAGAAAAACACCATCAAAGTAGTCCATGTGACATCAGAGGGTCAGTTAAATATAAAAAATAGCAAAAACTTCGACTTTATTCAGCATTGTCTTCTCTTCCGTGTCTGTTGTTAGACAGTTCAAAACAAAGCAGTTTGTGATATCCGTTTCGTGAACGAATCATTAGATGTAACCGGATCTTTTTGAAACAGTTCACCAAATCGAACTGAATCGTTTTAAACGGTTCGCGTCTCCAATACACATTAATCCACAAATGACTTAAGCTGTTAACTTTTTTAATGTGGCTGACACTCCCTCTGAGTTAAAACAAGCCAATATCCGGAGTAATTCATTTACTCAAACAGTATACTGACTGAACTGATGTGAAGAGAGAACTGAAGATGAACACCGAGCCGAGCCAGATAATGAACAAAAGACTGACTCGTTCACGAGTCAACAACCGTTTACGAATTCGTGTCCGATTCGAGAACCAAGGAGCTGATGATACTGCGCATGTGTGATTCAGCGTGAAGCAGACCGACACACAGAGCGCTGGACCGAACTGATTCTTTTGGTGATTGATTCTGAACTGATTATGTGCTAATGTTATGAGCGCCGGCAAACCGAAGGCTTGCAATCATCGCCAATGACGTCATTACATCGAGCGCAAAAGAACCGGTGAACTTTTTTCTTCAACCGTTTTATTGAATCTGTCAGAAAGAACTACTGGGGATCCGAACACCGATGCAACCGGTTCTTGACTCGTGAACGAGTCATTATCTGTCTCGGCTCGGTGTTCATCTCTCTCTTCACAACAGTTCAGTCAGCACGCGCAGTCTTCTTAATCGCTTGATCCACTCAATGATGTGCCAGCTTCATCAAACCTTCATCGAAAATATGTACTGAAGTAAAAGTGGAAGTAGGGGAAAAAAATAATACTCTAGTAAAGTACAGATACCGCCTTTTAGTACTTAAGTACAGTAGTGAAGTAGTTCTACTTAGTTACTATACATCTCTGCAAATATGTTGCACAGTTGGTCTAACTTTGATTTAGTTTTAATGGGAGATTTAAACTGGGACTGGTTGTCTCAGTCATCGGATTCATTTAAGGACATATGTAACTCCTTGTGTTTGGAACAACCATATGTTCACCAACTCGGCTAAGTGGAAAGAGTATGAGCAAATCATCTATGATTGATATTATTTTAACTAATATACCTCATGTTTTTTCTGCGATAGGAGTTTTTTGTAATGACCTTAGTGATCATTGTGCAATATTTTGTGTGAGAAATTTTTAAGTTGCCTAAGAGTTCACCCAGATTTATATTTAAACGACAGTTCAAACATTTTAATGAACAAGCTTTTTTGCATGATGTGTATAATAGTGACTTACAGTTGGTTTCATCTATACCTGATGTGGTTGATGCTTGGGATTATTTTAAATCTACCTTTCTTAAAATTTGTGATAAACATGCTCTTTACGTAGATATCGGGTGAGTGGAAAAAATTATCCTTGGTTCAGTGAATCGGTGTCTAATCTTATTAAACAAAGAAATTTAGCCTGGTCCAAAGCAAAGAAAACAAATAGTGATGAGGACTGGTCCAATTACAGATTTCTACGGAAAAAAGTGCACAAAATTGATAAAAAGCTCTAAAAGTCAATATTATCTTAATCTAATTAAAAATTACATGAACGATCCTTCTAAATTTTGGAAATTAACAAAAGCTCTTGTAGGGACAAATAAATCTACTGACTTTCCAAAAGTTTTAAAAGTGGACCGGAGATTGATTACAAACAAGGCTGATATTTTTTATAATCATTTTGTTTCAGCTAATTTTATAACAGGTATCAAAAATTCGTTGATCACTGATGAACAGGATATTGATGAGACAACAAATTATAATGAATCAAATTTATTTTCTTTTACCCCTTGAAAGATTATTTGTTTTTAATTAACTTTGGTTGAATGTATTTGGAATCAACTGTAGGCAACTGTACTCTGTTCACAATAGTGTGAAACAACTGGCCCATATAATCAGCCTCTTAGGTCAACATCAGGTCAATGAATGGGCTCTCCATGGGAGATCCTTTCAAGTCATCAAAAGGTTTCACTATCATTGTCTCACTATCATTTGTTAGCACATTTGTTAACAGGTATAAAGGTCTGTTCTCACATGACATGCTAACATCACTGCTGAAATCCTGCTACACTGCTACCTTTAATAAATTCTTCTCCCCACAAGAACTTTGGTCAAGCTTACTTATTTTATGTATTAGAGAAATCTAGTACATTGGCGAGCCACCCAAACTACTGCTCAGTCAAATACAGCAAAATCTAACAATTTGGCAAGCCAGCCAGGAGAGGCTGACAAGAAGAGAACTCATCAATTGCAAAAGAAGTGAACAAAAGAGTTTTGGAGATTCTACAGTTTTTGTGTTGAGGATCAACAGACCGTGTCAGTGGACATAAGTTATTTGAATCAACTTGATCCAGTCTCAAAATTTTAATTTGGTGAGTGAAACAGCTCTCTAAAATAACTTAAATAACACTTTTTCATAAGTAAGCAGATCATTTGATGTATGTAGTGTAATCATAATAACCAGTGTAGGACTGTTTAAGAAATGTTTGGCTTAGGCCTTTCTCTTGAGTCTGTAGGAACCTTTTAAATTATTTAGTTAATTCTCCTGAGACTGTAGGAGCTATAGAAAAAGTGTTTATAGCTTAGTCCAGTCCTCTTGAGTCTATAAGAATCATTCAAGAAAGAGGTTTAGTCCATTCTCATGAGACTGTAGGAGCCATAGATGTGTAATTATAGGCTTAATCCTGTTCTCTGGAGTCTGTAGGAATTGTTTAAGAAACAATTTAGTCCGTTCATCGAGAGACTGTAGGAGCAGAGGCTTGGTCCTTTCTCTTTATGTCTGTAGGAATTGTTTAAGAAACAATTTAGTCCGTTCATAAAGAGATTGTAGAAGCATAGGCTTGGTCTGTTCTCTTTTTGTTTGTAGGAATTGTGTAAAAAAAAAACCCAATTTAGTCTATTTCTCCAGAGACTGTAGGAGTCATAGAGTGGGACTGATGTTGCTGCAAGAATTGGGAAATTCTTGACTGGGTGCTAATTCAGTAGCCACTAATGTAGATTGAAATTAATGTTCAAACCGAGTTAGAAGATGATGGCATAAAACCATGAAACTATAAGTTTGTTTGCCTTCCATAAAAATACAGCAAATAATATAATGTAAATTGTCTAAGGGAAAAATTAGAAAAAGTAATTCAGCATTCTGAGCAAGAACTCAATTCAGACATTAAACAAGGAAAATTAGCCTGAATGTAAATGTTTTGTTTTAAATGGAAGATTGAAAACTAATCTGAGCCACCCGATTCGAACGTTATCACTCAATTGAATGGGGCGTTATCAGCGGTTATCAGCCCATAGAAATGGGCCAGGAGGGGCCTCCTGTGCCTACTAGTAGGCTCAGAAGGCCGTGATCATCCATCCAAATGGTTGATCACCCACAAATATACAAGAGAAGACTCCAGATCCAATCCCAGAATTCCTGCTCACCTGTAATCGGAAGTCTACTGGATGAAAGCGGCAACGTTGCGATATTTCCTGCTTAATATTTTCAGGTAAGACTATTAAAATTATAAAACTGAGCATTTAAACTGTAATGGAAAACAATGCATACACTCGTATTGCGTGTCATTAATGTTGACATGAGATAACCGTATTGCGATGTGTCTGCAAACGTTATCGCTAGACCATATTACGTTATTAGCGTGTCTTTATGTTAACGTTGCTAATATGAGTGTGTATTTACGTCTGAAGCTAATGGGGGAATTTAGTTTCGAGTTAAACTGTCAAAATGACTTTTTACACTCTTACAGGCTATTGTGTATGCTCGATAACTCCTCACTGAAGCCTGATCATAGGACTAATGTAACCCATATTGACTTGAGAGAATTATTAAACACAAGATGTATTCTACGGCTGTTTGGAAACCTTGGGATCTTGACTAGAATGTAAAATAAAGTTCTGTGGGTTTGGATCTATCTATCTATCTATCTGTCTGTCTGTCTGTCTCTCTCTTTCTCTCTATACTAGCTAGCTCGCTGTGTATATATTTATATAATTTATCTATATCTATATCTATCTATCTCTATATATATATATATATATATATATATATATATATATATATATATTTAGCTGTCTGTCTGTGTCTATCTGTCTGTCTTGTCTCTCTCTCTCTCTCTCACTCTCTCTAAAGCTTGCTAGCTGTGTATATATTTATAATATATATATATATATATATATATATATATATATATATATATATATATATATATATATATATATATATATATATATATATATATATATATCTATCTTGAACTTGAAAAATAAAACCCAAAGGTCTGTCTGTCTGTTTAGCTGTCTGTCTGCCTGCCTGTGTTACATTAATGTCTCTTTACCTAACTTTTTTGTCTCCCTTTACAGCATACATCTCCAGCTGGTTGACTTCTGTGGCAAGTTTGTTTTATTACTTCCGTGCTCTATGTCTTTGTTGAACTATCCAAAATTTGGTTTTGGGCTGTTTAGAATTTATTGTTCACAAATCTGTCTTGTGCAAGTTTCTCTCTGTCTGTGTTTTAGGTTGAAGATGGCCGAGAGAGGTAAGCCTTACAGTTGCTGATCTAGAAGCATTAGGCAAGAGTGTCTGAGAACGATGGTGTGATCTGCAACACTGTCTTTTTTTTTATTACTGATTTATTACTGACTATCTATTTCTTTCTTTGTTGTTATTCACCAAGAGAGAACTCCCATTAATGGGAATCAAAAGGAAACCCTGAAATCATGTTTTAAGGATGGAATGACACGAGTTGGTTCAGAATTAATACCAAGAGCTGCATCAGCTACTGGTTTGGACACCAGTGTCGTAGAAATAAGGTTTACTTTTGTGACACACTAACAAACATCATGTCAAATAAATATATCATTCTGCTGCACTGCTTGTATAAATGAAGTGTTTTGTTAACATTCGGTTTAATTGGTGTAATACCCTTTTGCTATTTTTTTGTTTTTCAGAACTGGATAGGTAATTACAAAAGATCACAAATGACTAATGCTTCGTCTGAGCCCCGGCCATCAAAGGCCAAAGTTCACATTAGAGAGCTGTCGGATTACAATCTTTTTTATAGGGACATATTCAAAAACAAAGGTGAGAAACAAAATTTAAAGACTTAAAAAGTTTACAAATTTTATTTTTTTATACTAAATTGTTTCTTTTCATACATGGTGGCCTTGTTGACATAAGGTTTATGAGGGTCATGAAACGTCATGAAACAGATTTTCATGATAGTATTTGGGAAGTACTTCACTCACACAAATTGCATTCATCAGTTTAAGAATGCTGAGTGTATTGAAAAGAATCATCAGGGCATCTACTTTACACGTTATCTTGTTTTTACAGAGTTGTTACAGATAAATGGTTTTCACAACCCAAGTACTGATTGTCGTTGTATGAATTTACTTTAAAAAGGAGATGCTGACTAATGCGTTAAATTTTTCTGTGCATCTATTTTTTCTTCAGGCACAATGAATGATATTAAGGGCAGGTGCGCCACATTGGGGGAAGATGCAAAGCAAAAATACATTCAAGAGGCAGCAGCACTGAGGGCACATGAGGTGAGGGATGCCCGAATTACAATGCACTTAAAGAAGTTGAAGTTAGAGGTTTGGAAACAGGATTCATTTGCCAGGCATTAGTGGTATTCTTAAAGTATTAGATGGAAGGATGATCAACAGCAATTGTGGTGTGTGCAGAAAATTGTGTTAGACAACTGGATTGTTTATCTCCTTTATTAAAATTTCATTATTAAAAATATTCCAGCTGATTTTTGTTTACAAGGCTATCAACATCAAATATTCTCACATTGAAGAAATTGTCAAAGACTCATACCACCATCTCAAACTTGAAGCAGCTGAAGAACAAAGTGGTCATGAGATTTGTTAAATTAAAATTTAGTTACCCCTCTGTTTCAGGTTTGATGTTGCTTAAAATATAGTGATGAGTATGATTTAAACTAACTAGCTTGACTTTCAAAATATTTGTGTTTTTCCTTTGGTAGATGGAGGCAATTTGTGCTGTGTCTGCCGCATCCATGATGATAAGAAGAAGAATGCAAGAAAGAAGTGGCGCTCATGGTCTCAGTGCACAGTGTGCCAATCATGGTCACACACAGCATGTGGCTTTAAAAAGAACATGTGCATTCACTGCCAATGTGAAGACACCATGCTAACACCCTGAAGATGTATCTTGTTACTTGTCTGAGTTGTTTTTACTGTGTTGACGGCCCCCAACCCATCCATACAAACACACACACACACACACACACACACACACAATACATACATATGCTGCAAATTTATTGTAATGACCACACTTCACACGTAAGAAGAAAATTGTGATCTTTTTGTTATTTTCATTCACCCCATTTTTATTTATTATTGTTGTTTGTTGGCACCATCAATGTGTTCTCCTTTATACAGGACTTATGTGGGGACCAATAAAGTTATATTGTACTGAATTGAGTCTACATGTTTTTTTATATATATATACACACCTGTTTCATCATTGGTTCAGTAGGGCTGGGTTTTAGCAAGGACCTCACCATAATATTCACAACAGTGGGTCAGAGTATGACTTCATGTTAGGATTAGATGCTTCACATAACTTTACATGTTTCACAGTTTTGCTGTCAGTAGGAGATGCTTGGCAAAAAAAAATATATTGAAAAGATGGTTACTGGTACTTGTAGAAACTTTGGTATACAGCTGAACACTACAATTTATTTATTTTAAATTTAAATGGTTTATATGGCATTGCTTACTTCCACTCTGAAGTATTTTCTTCACAATTACTGTTACGCTTTTATTTTAATGATAAACATTTAAGAGAAAATGTGAAGGGTATCATTTTATCTGTGTTAAGGATATCAATTGTTTCTCCTTGGATTCAGATAAATAAAGTTTATTGTCAGTTTATGTGAGGGAGGACTGGTGTGTTCCACTTTTGTTTGCAGTTGTCTGCCGTGGGTAGACTACATTTCAATTCAAAGTGCTGTCGGTCAATTATATTTATATATATATATATATATATATATATATATATATATATATATATATATATATATATATATATATATATATATATATATATATATATATATATATATATAATTATACATTTTAAATCTGATTAGTTTATCTGGTTTGCAAATTAGGGTTGTAAAATTATATATTTACTGAACATATAAAATATCTAGTATAGCCAAACTATTAATTAAATTGCATCTAGATGAATGCAAAGAAATTAATTGACATGCTTTCAAACATGCTTTTTAAATGACACATGAGTTTTGGTAACATGGACAGAGAATACATTTAATGATCTTCTGCTCAGAAACCTTGTAAAAACTTTAACTTTTACTAGCCATTACCAGCAATCTTCAAATAATCTTTTTTTATGTTCAACATTAGAAAGCAACTCATACAGGTTTGGAATGACATGAGGGTGAGTAAATGATGACAGAATTTTCATTTTTGGGGGAACCATCCCATAATTAGATTTGCCACATGTGAACCAAACAGAAATGCAAAATGAGTCTCTCTCTGTGTGTGTGTGTGTGTGTGTGTGTGTGCGGACAGGGTATTTGTCATGTTGTGGGTTCATAAATCTGTTTACAAAGTCAGAAACAAACAAACAAGCAAATAGCTTCTTTTTATATAGGCTATGGCTATTTAGCCTTCAAATAGCTCTCTGAAACTACACCCGAGATGGCTTGTGCATGTGAAATGAGAAAATTAAAACTTTGTCGTAGAGCTAAACCACATACATTGTTAGAAAGGTCTTGACCCAGAGAGTAACATATGTAAGTATGAAGATTCTACATGGCTCCTGTTTTGAAATACTGACCTTTGAAACATCACCTTGGTGCATATTTGAAGGCTTATAATAAAGCAATAATAAGGGCTACACACATGGGACTAACTGTTATAGAGAGCTCTTGTCCTCATTTATGATGTGAATATAGTCAACAGCTTGGGATATTGTCAAATCTGGTTAAAAGTAATTTGAACCCATTTGAAATTTAGACATTTAAAATCTGATTACATAGATATGTTTACAATCCGCCTAAACTCCACACTGTACTCTCAACTCACTATTTGCAATATCCAATTCTAAGAAATACACGATTTTTTTTTAAAACTACAATTCCCTATCGCTACTCAGTGCAGCTTGATACAAATCAAGCACTGCAGTTGTAGTATCTGGTTTGCGAATTAGGGTTGTAAAAAGATATATCTACTGAATATATCAAATATCTAGTACAACCAATCTATTAATTACACTGCATCTAGATGATTTACGTTAAGAAAATCTAAATATATTTGTTTATTTAAGACTTTTTAGCCGAAATGTAGAACGCGCAAACCCCGCCCACAACACAATGCACTTCCGTAACCTTCTGCTACCAAAAATGTGTTTCTCTGAATCGAAGGAGAAATGTGCAAAAGTTATATTAACATATCTTATTGTTGAGTTATCTGTTTGTTGTTGTTTCTTCGTGGACAAATGTTGAATTCATCATTTTAAAAAAAGTGTCTTGTGAATAAAATACTTTTGGGCGGAAGTACGTTATGTAAGCCACGTGGTTTCAGCGATAGCAGCGTAACCACCATGGCAACGAACAACGAACAAACTAAATGTAATATACATTCAATGAAAGAAGAAAGTGAAAATAAAACGAAAACAGCCAATGGGAAGAAGAGAAAAAATGTGTTAAATTACATAGGCTTGGATCTGGAGAATTTCAAGCCAATAACAGTTATGTAGGAACCTACTGAATGTGGCACACTGTCACATACGGATTTTGACTGTAAATTCATTGTATGTTATTTATTAAGTAAATTACTTTTCACTGACTTTAAATGAGCTGTGAATAAGTGCAGAACGCCATGCCTGAAAACATGGCTGTAACTCGTAGAGTCAATACACCTCTATGTTCCCTTTTATTTTATTTTTTTTACAAACTCATAGTTGCTTCAGAGGATTCAAGATCCAATAATGTATTGTCATTTCAACTCAGTCGAAGGGGATTTTGATGGTGAGCTCACAAAAAACAAAACACCTCCTACACATTGACCACATTTGTACATTACAGTAAATAACATATTACATTATGGTAAACACATTTTTTTTTTTTAGATTAGATTAGATTCAACTTTATTGTCATTATGCAGAGTACAGTACAGAGCTAATGAAATGCAGTTAGCATCTAACCAGAAGTGCAAGAATATAGTGTTTTATATACATAAAAGTGCAGAGTAAATAAAGCTATGATATACAGAATGTACAGTGGAGTTGCTATATACAATATTGATCAGAGTATATACAGAATATAAATATGAATGCAATGTAGGGATTGTATGTACATTATGAACCGAGCAATGAAGGATTATATATACATTATGAACCGCAGCAACAAAGATTAACCTCTTGAGGCTTTGAGCTGTCAAGATGTGATAGCAGGTATTCCTCTAAACATGCGGGTTCCGTGTAATGGATCAACCGCACTTGTACTGGAGCTTTGATTCCTCACAAGGCCAAAGTTGGCATCCAATGTGACAATCATATCTCCATCCGCCTGGAAAACAAACACTTACAGTAACACTGGTTGTGTACCCGCACCAGGTTTATACATTTATACTATTACTTCTATTATAATACTACATAAACAAATTAACTTAGTTTGATATTAATTCAGATTTTAATTCTATGCCATTAATTTAATCAAACAAGAACCACGCTAGAATTATAACCAACCTTTGGACATGCTGGGCATATGGTTCCATAATTTAATTGTGGGCAAATATTAACCAAACTTCTTTGTCGGAAGTGGCGATGCCTAAAATGGGATATGGAGTGTTGCAAAAACCCTCAACAGAAACCTGACACTCCAGTGACAGAGAAACAGAAAGCTCTAGCAGAGGGATGGAGAAGGCTGTCTGTCTGGGGCTTGTGGCTGTTGCTGGTCAGAGCCCAGATCTCAGCAGAGTACAGGTTACTGGTTCACACGCACACATGTTGACTGTAACGGTGCAGAGCCGTCCTGCCAAATATAAAGAGGAAAATAACATAAAAACATAACCTAGTACTACTATAGAGACTAACATATCAGTATAAATTAAATTAAATGTATGCATTTAGCAGACGCTTTTATCCAAAGCGACTTACAGTGGATTCAGACGACATTCAAACGACACCTTCTCATCCTTGACTGTATCCCAGGCATGAAGCTCTCTCTTCTTTGCCTTACTGTATGCGCTCTCAGAACAGCTTGGTGTCACATCATCAGGTTCAGTCAGTTGAGATGTAATAGAAGCGTCTGAAGGGTGGGTCTGTTTGTAGCTGGGCTGGGGAAGACCTTGACTGAGGTAAGAAAACTTTGCAGGGCCCGCAATAGACCTCCTCACCAACTTAATTTTAACGTTCCTGAAATGTGTGGTCATCTTAAGAGCTTTTCCCATATCTGAAATCAAAATATTTGGCAATTATTACAAAAAGCAAAGTGCAACCCATACCGTACTTCTTATCACAGCCTAAAAGACAGAAACACATGAGGGAAAATGGGATGCAGTCAGATGAGGGATATTTGGTGCGATAGTTAGATACAGCTAGCTTAGATAACTAGATATATAGATTGCAAGATAGATAGATAGATAGATAAATACACATCAAGCTAGATCTACATCTATAGATAGATTATATAAATAGATAGATACACAGCTAGCTAGCTATATATATATATATATATATATATATATATAAACTGCTAAAAAAAATAAAGGGAACACTTGTGTGTTATATTGTGTTGTTAAGTATTCCCTTTATTTTTTTAGAAGGTATATAGATAGAAAGACAGCCAGACGGATAGACAGATCCAAAGCTTCCTGATATGGGATCAAATCCAGCCAAGCTTTGTCCAAACCCACAGAACTTTATTTTACATTCTAGTCAAGATCGCAAGGTTTCCAAACAGCCGTAAAATACATCTTGTGTTTAATATTTCTCTCAAGTCAATATGGGTTACATTAGTCCTATGATCAGGCTTCAGTGAGGAGTTATCGAGCATACACAATAGCCTGTAAGAGTGTAAAAAGTCATTTTGACAGTTTAACTCGAAACTAAATTCCCCCATTAGCTTCAGACGTAAATACACACTCATATTAGCAACGTTAACATAAAGACACGCTAATAACGTAATATGGTCTAGCGATAACGTTTGCAGACACATCGCAATACGGTTATCTCATGTCAACAATAATGACACGCAATACGAGTGTATGCATTGTTTTCCATTACAGTTTAAATGCTCAGTTTTATAATTTTAATAGTCTTACCTGAAAATATTAAGCAGGAAATATCGCAACGTTGCCGCTTTCGTCCAGTAGACTTCCGATTACAGGTGAGCAGGAATTCTGGGATTGGATCTGGAGTCTTCTCTTGTATATTTGTGGGTGATCAACCATTTGGATGGATGATCACGGCCTTCTGAGCCTACTAGTAGGCACAGGAGGCCCCTCCTGGCCCATTTCTATGGGCTGATAACCGCTGATAACGCCCCATTCAATCGAGTGATAACGTTCGAATCGGGTGTCTGAGCTTTTAAACTAATGATTTGTCTGTGTAACTGAAAATGTTCAGTCTAACAGACTGCTGTGAATTTAAATCTGAATAAGTACCTTTAACAGTTCTAACACCTTTTGTTCTGTTTTCACACCTCTGAGGGCACTTTTCCTGTATTCGCCATGGCTGAGTCTGCACAAAACAATGGCAATTGTCATGCATTGAGGCCAACATCAAAAAGACATGGGACAGAACCTCCAAAGCCCCTTTCACACTGCCATTCCGGCAAATACAGGGGTAAAGTGTTCCTGTAATTGTTCCCTGGTCGCTAGATTTGGCACTTTCACACTGCCAGTGATGACCCGGTATATGTGCGTGCTTTCATACACAACCCCTGAAGATCCCGTAAGGACACGTGACATCAGCGCGTGACGTGTAATGTACGAGTCGACAATGCTTGGAACGTTATACTTTAACTGAAGCAAGCAAACGATCTCTGCGTCAGCGCGGAAAGTGAGGAACTAACTGATCTCTGCTTCATTACAGTTTGCACATATGTTTTCGTCGCGAATGTTGATCTTCCTTCAAAACAGCCGGTAAAAGAGTCGCGCGATAACGCGCGTCATCACTTCGATACCGAATTAGATCTGGCTTTTGTTCACACAGCGCTCGTTCCGGATCGATTACCGCAATGTTACTATGTCCCCGACCCGGGTTCGATTCGGTAATCAATTCCGGGACGTGGTTGCTTTCACACAGAAGGCGACCAGGCAATGTTACGGGAATATTGCGGGTCCGACGTGCAGTGTGAAAGGGGCTCAAATGTTACCATTGATCAGATGTTGGAGAATCTGAATGCATATCTTGACAAAAGGCTGGGACTGAGGAAGTGCAATGATGACATCTGCCAGAAGTACAGCATCAAGTACTCAGACAGTGGACTATGGGCTTTGCCGGACATTAAAAGGGCTTATGGAAAGATGCAGGGCTTAAGGACGAACACCAACAGAGATGGCTTGTCTGTAATTTTGCTCAAACAAATTCAACAGCATCTACAGAGATGTGAAACTGACAAACTACAACATAAGAACAAAGCAGAGAAAGCAAAGGTTCGAGCACTGGTTGAACAATTACAGACTGTAAAGAAGGACAAAGAAAGACTGTTACATCAGAATGACAAGTTGTTAACTTTGCTCTCCAAACGACTGGAATCAAAAGCTTCAAGCAGCTCTGATAACAGTGATGCAGATATCAACACACATACTGAAATTACAAAGGACAAACTGAAGGTTAGATTTGCTCCTGAAATTATTAAGAACAGAAGAACTGAAGTTGAAACTGAAAATGAAGAGGAGTATGAGGAAGATGGTGAACGACAAACTCACACAGTAAAAAAGGTAATAAAGAAATATGTTCCATACAGAACATACCAGCCAGCTACTCCAGAGCAAGTTGACAAATGGTCAAAAGAATTGCCAGATGTGTACAAGCAACCACGGAAAGTATGGCAATTTCTTCAACGCTTGCAGAAAATCTACAATTTACATCCACTGGACAGTGTGATGATTGCTAATGTGAACTTAAGAGACAATGACCAACAACGACTTTGAAAACATTGAAGCTGGATGGGAAGCATCAGGTCAATGAATGGGCTCTCCATGGGAGATCCTTTCAAGTCATCAAAAGGTTTCACTATCATTGTCTCTCCTGGGAATATGGATAGTAGAGAAGTTGATGTTCATATTGATTACTTAGTAAAAAGATTAAAACCAAGATTGGGCTTTCTCTTTCGGCAGAATTTTTTTTTTTCCTTTGGAGCTAGAAAGAAAATTATTCACAGTACTTTTTTACCCATTTTAGATTATGGTGATATTATTTATATGCATGCTTCTATATATTTATTAAAAAGTTTAGATTGCATCTATCATGCTGCGTTGTGTTTTATAACAAATGCTTGCTCACGTACACATCATTGTTTGTTATATAATCGTGTAGGCTGGACCTCCTTACATCAAAGAAGGAAATCACATATAGTATGAGAATGATGAGAAAACATTAGAAAAACATACAAACGGGCCTTTTTCTTTACCATAACAAGTCTACTGGGGCCCTTCTCTCTAGGGAGGAAACGAATTGTTAGAATAAGGAAAACTATATGAAATATATGGAACACGCTTTACCCTGTATATAAGGAAATGCCGCCTAACATTCAGGAGATATTCCTTGCAAGGAACGCTCAGCTTATTTCCTTCTTGAAATAAAGTATTTTCTTCTGGAAACAAAACCCCATACTGAGTGTGATTCTTCAGATCAGCAACAGACAACACTACACGATTCACAATCACGCTGTGTGCAATGATTTCTGACTGAAAACTACATCGGTGATGACCTGCAGCCAATGACAGACCAAGATACAGGGGATAGGGAAGTTCAGGGAGGAGTTATAGACCAGAATATAATTATTTTGATAGAGATATGAATAAATATATAATACAGGAACAAGCACAAAAAAAATTTCACCATCCACAACATCAGCATAAGAACACCCAACCCCGCTCTCAGTTCTTCCTCAGTTCTTTGCAACCACAGAATAATAGTCCTCTGCAAGTTGGACGAATTCCTAAAGTGTTTATTATGAATAATTTCTCTTTCATCACACAACTGGACCAAGGACTGCTTTCAAACACACTGCACTGGGCAGGGCCTTGAAAGGGCTTTCTTCTGTATAGGCTATATTCAGCAACCACCAGAGAAATATTAGTTGATTATTTCAGAACTATTAATGTACCTTGCATTTGCAACCACATTAGGAGATGCATTTACATTGTAGTGAAGCGCAGACCATATCGGTTTGAGTAGCCAAAATACACATCAGTCATTTTTTTTTTTTTTGGACAAGGGATAAAGTTGAAATATGATATATATATATATATATATATATATATATATATATATATATATATATTATCCCAGGCCATCTATCGTTTTGCTTGCTATTAGGGCCCAAGCCACTATGTCCAGAGAGCCCTATTGTTTTTCTAAGGATTTAGAAAAAAAATTACTACCTTTAATATATTAAAAAAATATTTTCTTTGACCTGACTCTGACTCGACCTCGGGCACCGCCTCGGCACTTGGTTCTCTCTCCTCATTCCTGTATCACCGCACGTGACAGTTCTTACATTTAATCAACAATTTCAATCACAATAATTATGACAATAGGCTGTTACCAATTAAATTAAACCATTATCGTTCTGTATTCCGCAAGTTAGAGTCTTCTCTTATTCATTTTCTATGGCCTTTGAAAGTCTGGAAAACTGTGTCTTCAGCAAACTCTCTGTCTAATGATTAAACTGACACCTGGTCTTCATTGAGCATATTGGTCTCTCTATAGGGTTTAACTGTATTCCCCCTACATAAGCATTTCATTTTTCTTAGTTAATAGGTTGGTTTAGGCAATGATTTGCACTTCAAATGTTAAAAGATAAGGATAAACAGCTTGTGTAGTCTTTCTATATTCTAGATCGTGTCATTTAGTAAATAATAAGGTAAAGCTGGTGTTTACAATCAACATGTTTTAAAAAGAAGACGTAGACACCTCATTCTCATTTGCAAAGCATTTATTTAAAGATAAAATCCCACAACATAAGCAAGGTCCGTAAAAATATTAATCGTATGAGAACCAAAACGTCACACAAAAGTCTCAGCCACTGATTTCATCTGCACACAAAGACTTTCAGATCAGCATACTATTATTCTACCATTACTACATCTGCCATATCTTTACAAGAGGAAATATGGCACATGTCATAAACTTTTATATGCAATAACAATTAGGAAACAGAAAATAGATTAAAGGTTGATAGAGAATTGAGGAGGCCAAATCCATAAGATCAGCTGTTTTTCTCTGCAAACACAAAAATCAACAGTAATGAGATATTATCAGTCGAACGTGATGAGTGAGTTCAAGAGTAAAACCAAACCAAAACTAATCAACACATTAGAAAACTAGCACACAAATGCAGTATCATTGCTCAGTACAGTCACACTTACACTTAGGCTCGCAGAAGTATGAGATGTACAGGTACTTGAATGTGCCGACACATGGATCCGAGAAGACACTGTTGGAGGCCAATATGGAGCAGCTGTTTTTGCCTTCACATCTGAACAATGATAAAATACTAATTAATGAAAACAGTTATTTTATGATAATTATTAAAGTCATTTTTTACCCTGCTGGAATAAAACTCTTAGACTACACAAATGTTAGCTGGTCCTAGCTGGTTTGTGTTGTTGTTCTTTCAGTAGGGCAAAGATTGAATTACATGTGGAGATTTGTGCATAAACTGACCCACTAGTGACCACTGTCTGTGAATTCAGGGCGTAGCAGTCGGTTTTGGCAAGCTGAGAAGCAGGTCGTCCAGTAGAGCACGTGGTGCTGTCAGTTCGGCCGTAGTTAGCACTGTGAATGCGTATGACAGTCCCAACATCTGAAAACATTTTACCATTCTGTCATGAACTCTATAATGCCTTTTTAATTAAAACATTCAAGTAAGAACAGAATACCCACCACAGGTCATAGCACTCGTCTCATGTTCACAAACCAAACTTGAACCTACAGTAAACAGAGAGATGTTGTAAAGCAAATAAAAAATGTAAATATAAATGTAAAATAGGCTGAGCAAGTAATGGGGTGTGCAGTATGTACCGTGATCATGACTTTTAAATATTAAGATGGGGCTGGTTTAGTTATGTGCTTTGCCTTCAGAAAAAGAAGTGCACTTAGTAATGAATGTGCACTTGTAGTGTATGTGTGTATGTATTTGCAGATAATTTAATATTAATGAAATAAAAGGCAACTTAACACTCTACAACAAGCTCTTTTAAATAATGCACTTTGTAATGTCAAATTAATAGACTGTTTTCCTTTACAGTTTTTTTTTTCTATTGCTAACCATTTGTCCAGTCTGTAGTTACATTTTCAAAACTCTAAACACAATAAGCACAACATGGGTCTGTTGTGACCATACCATTAACACAATTTAGGTTGTCTTCACACAATATTCAGTCAGTTAACACATTTACTAAAATCCTTACATTTTCTTTTTACACAAGCATGCCCCATACCAAAATAATGGATCTTTCTTTCTTTTGTTTTTCTCTCTCTTTTTTTTGTACAAAAACTTAAACAAAGCATGGCATAAATGAAGACCTAATGTTCCAAACTTTAAATAGTGTAAAGTCTCTACTTCTGCAACATACAGCAGCTTAATAAAGCAGATAAGAATTGTTTTAAATAATATTAATTGAAAAATAGCTGATTTCAATCTTAATTAATAAATCCAAGTCTTATTATTATATTATAAGTATATTATATTCATAATAAATTCTCTTTTAAAAATATGCTTAACTGTGGCATCCAGGGAAGAAATAACGCCTCACTTAAACTTGGATTAATATGCTGTACCAAATAAGGATCTTGTTATAAAAGTATCTTAAATCACAATATTCTAAACACATGATCTGGAAAAACAATTAATGAATTGAGTTGCAAAGGGCATAATAAATACTCACGAACTTCAGATGGGATGCAATAATAAGAGATTGCGAGGTACTTGTATGTGCCAACACAGGGATCAGTAAAGACTGTATGTGTCACAAACACCTCACAGCTTTTCAGACCATTGCAGCTTTACATGTAAAAAAAGTAAGCCTTACATTATTTACTCCATCTTTATCCCGGATAACAAAAATATATTCTTAAAACATTTTCCTGACGTTACCATTAAGCAAATAATTCTGAATGCTTTCTAAATGTTTTTAAATGTTTCTTTGCAATGCAAAAATTACAGAAAACATTAGGAGAACATTTAGCAGTTTATCATGGGAATGTTCATTTTAAATGTTCTTTAAACAAGTAGCCTAATAAATAGAAATGTGTAAATTAAATTTCAATCAGTCAGTTAATCAATATCTTCTATCTATCTATCTATCTATCTATCTATCTATCTATCTATCTATCTATCTATCTATCTATCTATCTATCTATCTATCTATCTATCTATCTATCTATCAATATCTACCTTTTGGACACAGGAGCCAGTGCATTGGGAGAATAGCAGTTGGTGTTTTGGAGCTGTTCGGATGGACGTCCTTCAGAGCAGGTGGTTTTATCTGTACGTCCATAGTTTGCAGTATTTACCTGAATCTTACCATTGTCTGTATGGAGATAGATTAAATACATAAAAAATAGCAGTCCTTAAAGTAATCCATGTGATTCCATTTCTTGAAACAAAGTGAGAGATGTGAAAGAATAGCTTACCACATTTCAAGTAACTGTATCCGCTGTGACAAGTCACACTTATTTCTGGAACAAGTACAGAAAACATTTACACAGAGAAGAAAATTATAAAGAACAGCAATTGGAGGAAGAGAAAGAAAAAGTCCAAACCTGCTGGGATGCAAATGTAGTTGGTGGTGTAGTACTTGTAGGTGCCAAAACATGGATCTTTTGGTGCCAGTCCAACAGTGTTTAACTCACACTCTCTCAGTCCATTACACCTGTTTAAGGACAAAGACATGAATAATATAATGACATACAGGGCTTGACATTAATGTCTCGCTGTCTAGTCTCTGTTTCCCTGGGTGTCCACTAGTGGGCTCATTTCCCCTAAGGCACTTCACCGTAGGCACTAGAATTCATCTAGTCTTGTCCTGTCATCACAGTAATTGCACTCCTGTTAATTGCACCAGGTGCAGTTATTTTATTGTCATTAGCCTCGCTATAAATACCAGTCTTTTCCTGTTGTTTGTATGGAGTCCTTACCCTTCATGTTGCCAGCATTCTCGTCTTCCCGAGATTATCCTTGCCTTCTTGTCCTCAGAGTTCCCATTCCTTCACTTTCCTATTCCCTCTTTTTGTTTATTTGTTTAGACTGCTTATTTGGTTTTGACCTTGGCTTGTTCGACCACTATTTGGATTATACTAAATTAAGACATCTGCAACTGGATCTCTATCTCTCCCTGTGTCTCTCTGGTACACGATCGTCACAGAAGGACTCCATTGCTTGAGATCCAGCAGTATGTTTTTTGATACTTCCTCCCCAGCCACTGAGCGGGATAGAGGAAATGGTTTTGAGGGTACCCGCCTGGTCGTGTTCCGTGGGACCAGGGGAGGTCGCTCAGGAGTGAGTGGTCGAGAGGAGGTCTGGCATCGCTCTCCACTGTGGCCCCCCTTCGACCCAGCGCCATTGCACAGGATGGCCACCAACCCAGCACCACGAGGCAAGATGGAAGCCAGACCAACACCACAGCACAAGATGGCCGCCAGCTCAGTGCCACGAGGCAAGATGGACGCCAGCCCAGCACCACAGCACAAGATGGCCGCCAGCCCAGAACCACTGCGCAGAATGGCCGCCGGCCCAGCACTACTGCCCATGATGGCCGCAGGTCCAGCGACACTGCACAAAATGGCCGTCAGCCCAACGCCACGAGGCAAGATGGATGCCAGCACAGTGCCACAGCACAAAGTGGTCACCAGCCCAGCGCCACGGTGCAAGATGGCTGCCAGCTCAGCGCCAACGCCCAAGATGGCCGTTGAGACGTTTTTGGATTATTTCTCCATACTGTCAAAAATCCTAGAAATTCCCAGGAGTGTTCACGTCACGTCTGCCAGCGTCACGTCAGCCAGCACCGCAGTACAAGATGGCCACCAACCCAGCGCCACTCCACAAGGTGGCCGCCAGCCCAGAGCCACTGCAGAGGATGGCAGCTACAGAGGGCTTTCCTGAGTTGAGTCAGGTTCCCGTTGACTCTCCAGAGTTGAGTCAGGTTCCGAGTTGACCTTCCAGAGTTGAGTCATATTCCTGTTGAACCTCCAAAGTCGAGTCAAATGCTCGTGGACCCTCCAGAGTCAGGGTTAGTCACCGTTGACCCTCCAGAGTCAGGGTTAGTCACCTTTGACCTTCCAGAATCAGGGCTAGTCACCTTTGACCTTCCAGAGTCAGGGCTAGTTACCGTGGACTTTCCGGAGTCAGGGCTAGTTACCGTGGACTTTCCGGAGTCAAGGCTAGTTACCGTGGACTTTCCGGAGTCAGGGCTAGTTACCGTGGACTTTCCGGAGTCAGGGCTAGTTACCGTGGACTTTCCGGAGTCAAGGCTAGTCACCGTTGACCTTTCAGAGTCAAGTCAAGTCACTGGTGATCTTCAAGGACAGAGCCAAGTCACTGGTGATCTTCAAGGACAGAGCCAAGTCACTGGTGATCTTCAAGGACAGAGTCAAGTCACCGGTGATCTTCAAGGACAGAGTCAAGTCACCAGTGATCTTCAAGGACAGAGTCAAGTCACCGGTGATCTTCAGGGACAGAGTCCAGTAACTGGTGATCTTCAAGGACCGAGTCAAGTCACCGGGGTTCCTCATGGGAGAATTCAAGTCACCAGTGATCTTCATGAACAAGGAAACACCATGGGAGTACTAGAGCCTCGTCAAATCTCCTTGTGGATCTACCAGAGCCTCTCTACATCTCTGATGATCTACCAGAGTCTCTCCTCGCTTCTGCGGAACTTCCAGAGCCTCGTCACGTCTAAGTTGAACTCTCTGAGCACCCGACTGATCCTGCTGTGGCCACAGAGGCTTCCCTTAACTTGTTCATGTTTTTTGTTTCAGACTTGCCCAATCAGACTTATCCTCCTGTTTATTCGGCCACATGGCCTTCTGCTCCGCCCTGGGGGGCTTCGTTTTCGACCACACGGATGTGGTGGTCTTCTGCTCTGCCCTGGGGGGCGTCTAGTTCGGATGTGGTGGTCTTCCACTCCGCCCTGGTGGGCGTCACGTGATGTCCTTCTTGGACTTGTGTTTTTGAGTTTGTTTGTTTTTTTGTTTTTTGTTTTCTGTTTTCTGTCTGTCTTCCTCCTATGGACCTGGCCCTCCGTCCCTCCCCCTGATCCTCCGCCAGTCCACCTCCCTCCTGGGTTTCTAGTCTGTGTCTTTCTTTCTGTTTCCCTGCAAGGACCTGGCCCTCCGTCCCTCCTCCTGATCCTCCGCCGGTCCACCACCCTCCTGGACTCCTCGTTTTGTGTTGCACTTCTCTTGTCTCTGTTTTCCTATTGTACCTGGTTCTCTTGTCTCTGTTTCCCCATTCTACTTGGTCCTCTTGTCTCTGTTTTCCCCATTTTATCTGGCCCCCCTTCCCTACTCCTGGTCCTCCACCGCTCCACCTCCCTCCTGGTCTCTTTGTGTTTTGGTCTTCCCTTGGGTTCGGGTGGAGCATCTAGCAGCTGCTCCGTGGAGGAGAGAGTAATGTCACGCTGTCTAGTCTCTGTTTCCCTCACTTCCCCTTAGGCACTTCACTGTAGGCACTAGAATTCATATAGTCTTGTCCTGTCATCACAGTAATTGCACTCCTGTTAATTGCACCAGGTGCAGTCACTTTATTGTCATTAGCCTCGCTATAAATACCAGTCTTTTCCTGTTGTTTGTATGGAGTCCTTACCCTTCGTGTTGCCAGCATTCTCGTCTTGCGAGATTATCCTTGCCTTCTCGTCCTCAGAGTTCCCATTCCTTCCCTTTCCTGTTCCCTCTTTTTGTTTATTTGTTAATAATTTCTTAAAAGTGGGACCCGCGGGTTGGAAAAAACCCTGACCCGCACATCACTGGTGTGCATGTAATACTATTGGAGTTGTAGTGTCGTAGTGTCACAATGCAATATGGCTTATTTCAGATGCCTTTTTAAAACACTACAATTATTCAACCCACCAAAGTGGCTAGTTGGAGTCTGTGTTACCCACCATGAGCAAAATCCACCTCCATTTGGTGGGTTGGCGGGTGTTAATGTCAAGCCCTCATGACATATATACTACGTAAGCTAGCCTCTGAGTAAGTAACAGAATCATACCTTCTACCTATTATTTTTATTCTACCTATTATTTTTTTTTTGTCTGTAGTCTGTGTTTCAAGCAAAAAAGACAATCAAAAATATCTTACCGTTTGAAGACAGCAGGGACATCTATTGAACAATGAGTATTAGATGTTTCAGATGGTGGTCGTCCAACACTGCAAATTTGGCTGCTTGTGCGGCCACAGGTTGCTGATTGTACACTGATGACCCCAGTATCTGAACAGGAGAAAAACATCATAACATAATGAATTACTGTTAAAACAACAACAATAATAAAAATAGAATACATAATAAATAACTTTAGATTATCGTGACACATCCTACCACAACTGAGGAGCTGGTCAAATCCATCACATGTAACTACAGTCTCTGAAAAATTAAAGAGTTATTTTTAACAAGGTGAGATTGATAAACTATAGGGGACAGAACAATAAACTCCAGATACCACATTAGAAAAATACTAAATAATAATGATAATAATAATAACATTCTGGCGACCACTGGATTCTGGGAGTTTTTTTCTGTATTTACTAATTTATTTATTGCAATGTATGTGTTTTTCCATGATCTTACAGATTTTGGTGTAAGTTAATCAATATTTAAATATACAGTTGTCAGACTATGTTCCCTGTTTTTTGTGTGTTTTACTTCCCATGTGCCATCCTTGTCCTTATTTGATTCTTTCCATTCCTGTCATGATTATTGTGTTTAATTAGTTCCAGGTGTGTCTCGTCATCCCCTCATCAAGTTTTTGTGTATTTATGGTGAGTCCTGTTCTGAGTTTCTCTGTCTGGTATTAAATATTTGTCTAACCCCAGTGCTATGTGTGCTTTTCTGGTGTTCAGTTCAATAAAGTTCTGTTAATTCATCTAGTACATCTCCTCGCTCCAGCACAGTACCCACGCAGACGACAGTCTGTTGTCTGATCTTTCAATTAGATAATTAGGATACTGTAAAACAGGCTTTATAAAGCACCATTGATTTTCTCCAAATGCTTTTTTGAACTCATATGAAAGTAAATTTTTTTACAATATTGAAGAAAAAAAAACTATAGTTCACAACTCATGCGCAAAGTTCTAAGGAATGTATGCATTTTCATGTTGGTTTTGTGTATTTCATATTACAAACATCATTTATTTGCTCACATATTCATTTAGAAATATTATGTTTTTGGGGAATTGTGCCACATGACATTTTAAAACCTGAACTAACCTAATAATGCTAATAATACAAATTTAACAAACGCATAGTGACATATTCACGCCACAACCGACTCACACATTAAATCTGGACTTCTTAGTCAAGTAAGCTTTGTTTAACTACTGATTGTTGATCAATACCTGCAGATATCAGCAATCTGGAGTTCAGAAGAACCACTGTAAGAAAACAACAGAAGAGAAATTATTCAAATCCCCATGCAATGCTTATCGTAAAGCCATTCACTCTATTCTCAACTATATACTTACAGAGCTGTTCAAATCTAAATGTGTCTAAAAAGTTTCTAAAAGTGCAACTATACATTAGTGTTCACGTGCGTCTCTATTTAATTTGAAGAAAGAAACTTACAGGTAAGCAGGAGGACACTGAGAGAGATCATGGTTCTGTTGTTGCTGTCAAAAGTGTACATGTAGCTTTTGACTAGCTGATCCATATTTATACAGTCTGTTTTCTGATAATTTAATCAGATAAGAATCGGCCTGCAAATGTTTTCATAAACATAATTTAAAAGTAAAGATATCCGTGTAAACAATGTGATGCTGAGCAAACACTTCTTATTTTTATAAGAACTGCCTGGAAAATTTCTTATGTTAGTGCAAATATTTTCACATTCAAATTTGAATTTTGAAAAAAAAGTAAGTATAGTCTAGTTTAGAGTATTTTAAAGAGACTAATTATGTAGAAAATATTAATAATATTTACAGAAAATTAGATTGTTAATATTAAATTAATGATTCTGAACATGTAGTTATTGTATTTTGAATATGTATGTAAAGTTAATGTACACTACACTAAAATATTGATCACTTATTAAGTATTTATCTATAATAATTTATAAAGCATTAATTTATTCCCTTTATTAGTATTATCAGTATTCCCGATGAGAACTGCCACATTTGTCTATATTTCATTTAGCATCGTTTTTCTTTTTCTTTCTCTTTCTCTTTTTTATATCTATATTGGAATATTTTCTATAAATGTCATGTTGTTTATGTCACATATACAGAATTAATTTATTGTCACATGTTATACTCTGATGGTGGTTTTGTAACTCTGTGGACACATGGAGAGACCAAAAACATAATGATCATGTTACTTTCTATTGTACCACCTGTGTAATATCAATACATTTACTGAAACAATTTTTTAAAGATTTTTAACAGCTCAGATTGGTATGTAACATTTAGTACAGTTATTGGGACTATAGATAAAATACTGCATATTTACAGCTCAGGTGTTTTGTATGTTTAGTATTATCTGTATGCCTTACAGTCACATGCTAGATCTGACAAATATTGAAGTTGATCAATATTTATACAGCTTTATGTTATTGTGAAGCAGTCAAGGTCCAGGAAAGTATGAAAAGCATCATCAGAATAGTCCATCTGCCATCAGTGGTTCAGCCGTAATGTTATGAAGCAACGACAATACTTTTTGTACACAAAGAAAACAAAATAACAAGATTATTCAACAATTCCTCTCCTCTGTGTCTCTCCAAATCAGCGTAGTGCCATTTTGGCAAATCTGAGCTGTACGCAAATGGCGTACACTCTTCTGTATCAGCCACGCTACAAGGTACATTTTTAAATGTATTTCAGTTTGGTTTGAGAGCAAATACTGCATCGGTGCAGTGCTCAGCATACGCTAACTGCATACAGTTCAGATTTGCCAAAATGGCACTACGCTGATTTGGAGAGACACAGAGGAGTAATTTACAAGCTTTCACAACGAACGTGCTACAATGTATTGTGCTGTCACTAAGTCATGAAACAGATCCGTAAGATGAATCAGAGGCTAATATATGATGGCTATATGCATTCAAGACTATTTAGTAAATCACAAACACTTCGGCTACGTTAACTTTCCAATGAAATGCATCACAATTGTTTTTAATTTTGAAAAAATAAGAATTGATTCACATTTGATACTCACACTCTGCTTGTCATCCATCTCTGCTGGTCCTCTAACTCTGTAGGTGATGTTGTCACTAAAAACCAAGGGTCCTAGAAATGCATTCCTAGAATTGTGGTCCTGAAAATGCAGCCTCCAGTTTTGGCAGATGCTTGGCAGAGGCAGATGCTACTCGTAAAAGGGAGCTTATAGTAGATGTCACTTATCAATAAAAATGAATTAGAATTAGAATGTACTACATAATCACATTTCCAATACACTTGTTTGAAAGCTAAAAATAAATACACCAATATTCTGAAATCAGATGTCAAGATCGTGCTACACCAGAACACAACAGAAATATCACACAATTCACAAAAAAAAAAAAATAATTCATTAAAACTAAAATAAGAGAAAGAGAAATGGTTACACAGATCAGTTTCTATTCAAGCTACAGTTTCCACATAGTGGCTGACTTTCATTTTAACATTCAATGCATATTTTCATATAAGAGATATAAGTTAGTTTCTCAACATGAAATTAAAAAATATGTGTGATCCTGGACCACAAAACCAGTATTAAGTCACTGGGGTATATTATTAGCAATAGCCAAAAAAAAAAAACATTTTATGCGTCAAAATTATTGATTTTTCTTTAATGCCAAAAATCATTAGGATATTAGTAAAGATCATGTTCCATTAAGATATTTTGTAAATTCCCTGCTGTGAATATTTTTGAATATTTGAATATGTGAATATTTTTAAACTTATATTTTGATTAGTAATATGCGAAAAATTAAATTGGACAACTTTAAAGGCGATTTTCTCAGTATTTAAATTTTTTTGACCAAAAGTTTGGACACACCTTCTCATTCAAAGAGTTTTCTTTATTTTCATGACTATGAAAATTGTCGAGTCACACTTAAGGCATCAAGGGCTGTTTGACCAAGAAGGAGAGTGATGGGGTGCTGCGCCAGATGACCTGTCCTCCGCAGTCACCGGACCTGAACCCAATCGAGATGGTTTAGGGGTGAGCTGGACCACAGACAGAAGGAAAAAGGGTCAACAAGTGCTAAGCATCTCTCGGGGAACTCCTTCAAGACTGTTGGAAGACCATTTCAGGTGACTACCTCTTGAAGCTCATCAAGAGAATGCCAAGAGTGTGCAAAGCAGTAATCAAAGTAAAAGGTGGCTACTTTGAAGAACCTAGAATATGACATATTTTCTGTTATTTCACACTTTTTTGTTATGTATATAATTCCATATATAATTCCACACGTGTTCATAGTTTTGATGCCTTCAGTGTGAATCTACAATTTTCATAGTCATGAAAATAAAGAACCCACTTTATATTAGGTGGCCTTAACTACTATGTACTTACATAAAAAATAAGTACACTGTACTTATTGTGTTCATATTGTATTGTAAAACACTTTTGCTGCTATTGAGGTGGGATGGGGTAAGGTTAGGGAGAGGGTTGGAGGTATGGGTAAGTTTAAGGGTGGGTTAAGGTGTAAAGTATGGGTCAACAGTGTAATTATAAATGTAATTACAGAAATTAAATACAGATGTAATTACATGTATTTTTTTTCAATATAAGTACAATGTAAAAACATGTATGTACACAATAAGTACATTGTACTAAATTATTAATTAAAATGTAAGTACATAGTAGTTAAGGCCACTTAATATAAAGTGGGTCCGAAAACTCTTTGAATCAGAAGGTGTGTACAAACTTTTGGTCTGTACTGTATAAATCTCAGTTTCGAAATGTTTACTCAGCTTTCATGCGATGTATTAATCTCAGTGTCGAAGCCTGAAAAAAGTAGCTCACTGCAGATAGACAGTCTTTAGCATGCAGAAACAAATAAAATAAAAATAATTCTGTTCATTTACTCATCTGACCAGACTACCAAAAGTAATCATTTTTGTGCAAATGGAAAAAGTAAATTTGCCTTTTTTATACATAGTGAAAGATGATAAAAGTCTAAATGGAGTGACCTGGAATCCTTAAAATTGATTGTATACATGTGAAATCGTGCAGCTCTTCCACTGCAGTTACAGTAGTTCAAATTTCCAGAAATAACAGCAATAAGTTTCAACATATATTGGCAAGTTTATGAAGTTCAAAAAGAGCCAAAACTGGATGTATCAAAAAGACATGTTGGAAAACAGGTAGTGAAAGAAACAGGTAAACAGATACATGCAACACTTCATGTAAATGTATTCGTCTAAATAAAGTAGATGATATGTCAAATGTCATGGGTACTATATCAGTTTCCCCATCGAACTATCACACCACAGCTGTTTCCGCCAGCGAAAATGTTGCCCTTCACACAAATGAACGTATACTTTATTAAACGATCATGTTGCTACTTTCATTTGTAAACATATAACAGCGTAGTGTTCATTTCATTAATGAAGACTGTTTATTTCTTAGTTCTCTATGGCGCCACACATGTCTGCTTCAGTGCTTGGCTCTCCGATGTTTGTACTGTTTTTGTTCAGTTTTCCTGTTTTTTGTTTAACAAACATGAACATTCAGCAAAACACACCACAAGATCTTTTACCAGATTTCAATTATTCAGACGTTTTACTGAACGTTGTTGTCGGAGGAGCAGCGGCACTGATCAAATGCTACAGGATGTGCAGACGGGGAAAGCGAGCGGGAGCACTTATCAGACTCAGGAAGTGCAGATTTCAAACGCCATTGCCTAGCATCCATCTGGCAAATCTCCACACTCTACCTAATAAAACGGACAAACTCTTTCTGCTCTCTCAGACAAATAAGGATTTCTCACACTCTGCTGCTCTGTGTTTCACTGAAACCTGGCTGAATTACGCCATACCGGACAGCGCGCTCCATCTGCTGGACTTCCAGCTGTTTAGAGCAGATCGCGACACAGAATCAACAAGTTTCACTTGTTCATTCTGGTGAGTGTTTACATCCCTCCACAAGCACACGTGAGCACACGTAACAGAAACTCGCTGATCAGATCACAGAGACAGAACAACATCACCCAGACTCTGTTTTAATCATTCTCGGGGACTTTAATAAAGCCAATCTCTCCCGTGAACTGCCAAAATACAGACAGCATGTTACATGCCCCACCAGAGACAGTAACATATTGGATCACTGTTACACCACGGTAAAGGATGCATATCACTCTGTTGCACAAGCAGCTTTGGGGCTGTCTGATCACTGTCTGGTTCATCTTATACCGACCTACAAGCAGAAACTGCTAAACAATCTGCTAAACCTTTAGTAAAGACTGTGAAGAGACGGACCAGCAAAACAGATTTACAAGTTAGTTTTGACCTCACTGATTGGAGTGTTTTTGAAGCTGCTACCACTGATCTGGACGAACTCACAGAGACTGTGACATCCTATATTAGATTTTGTGAGGATATATGCATTCCAAACATGGCTTATTTAACATTCAACAATGATAAGCCATGGTTTACAGCACAACTCAGACATCTTCGTCAGGCCAAAGAGGATGCCTACAGAAATGGATGCCTACAGAAGTCTTGTACAATCAGGCCAGGAACACATTGAACAAAGAGATAAGAGTGGCTAAAAATACCTTTTTAGTAAACTTGTTTTTTTTAGATGTCCTATTATTTTTGACTGCTGGGTCCCTGACAAGTGGTGGCGGCGGTGGGATAAAATCCAGTAGGTAGCATAGTTTCCCAAAAATATTTTTTTCTCTACTTCCACCTTTCTTTGCCATTGGATCTTCAAGCTCTATGCTCCCATGCAGCCCCAAAGACTGCCAGTAGAGCAACCAGAAGAAGGGTTTCGTCTTCAGGGAAATCTCCTTATCTTTTATTGAAGCTAAGGGCTCGAGTGGTGGTAGAGATAGAGCCCTCAAAACTAAGGCTAGATCCCACAGTGGCACGGAGGGCGACCATGAAGGACAAAATCTCAGATGTCAGAGTATCTCCCGTCAGCGGAGAGTGAGATAGCAATAAAAACATCTGACAGGTGTGCAGTAATAGTTTCCTCGACGGGGGGCATGCACACATACCCGTGGGCTTCCGCCCTGTCCATGTACGTGAACATGGCCTGTGTGGCAGAGTTGGGTGCGATTGGGGTGCAGCCAACGACTTCACTACGTGCTCGTGTACATCTGGGAAGAATGGGGTTCTTCTCCTCGATGCGGCCTGGCGGCGACTCGACTGGAGGGGCCACGAGTCCAGCTTACTTTTCACAGGCTCGTCAGGTGCGTTCCAAGCGGGGTCCGGCTCTGTTACGGCCTTGCCAAGGACCCCAACGAGCTCCTTCTGGAGGTCTGCAGGGCCCTCTTGGTTGGGGCATTCCGGCTGAGATGCCGAATTCTTTTTGGATGCAGAGAGCGACATGGAGTCGTCTTCCTTGCCAGCTCCGAAGGTGACGAAGTTCACAGCGGAGTTGCCCGAGCCACTCTCCTGGCTCTGAGGGTGCACACTGGCAGCTGGGCGCAGTGGGCACACGTGTCATCCGTGACTGCCACCTCAGCATGGCCGAGGCCCAGGCAGGTGACACAGAACTGGTGAAGGTCAGGCAGGTCAATAGGGCCTGTGCAAATCTGGCATAAGATTTCAGCGAAAGTGGAAAAGGGAGGAGTTCCCATATACTTCAATAGCTGACGTAATGTTGAGTTACTGCCTTGAGAGGGAACCAGTCTTGGTGTTGGAAAACCAGAAGGGATAGTTGCTGTCCAAACTTCCCCCAACAACCTCAGAGAAATGTTCCTGGTACTGGTAAGCCTCCTGGAGAAGGGCCAACCTTTGTGACTGATGCTAATAGTCATAGTAAAGTGCCAATCTGTTATCTGTGTGGTCAAGAGGACCATACAAAACCAATGTGCCCTAAATATACAGCCAAGACAATTCAACTGTGTTATGTGTAAAGTGAAGGGGCAAACTTACCTACTTGATGTGGGCGTAGCAGACAATCTACCATTCCCTGTGGTTTTGGGCCTCTACCAGGGCTCTTGGACTTGTTGCAGTCAGTACCATCATGTAATATGGTTGTTACCATGCTCAGGCAAGCAAAGGAGAAGGAAGTCAACAGCAGCTTAGTACCCTACCTTTCTTTGAGGAAGATTGAGATTTGAGGAAGTCCCGTCGACAGAAAAGGTTGGAAAATTCAATATAATGCTTCTAAAATACTGGCTGAATCACTTTTTGACTTCTCCCCTGAATTTAAATTGCCTACCAACATTGCTCAGCTTCAGCAGGAGGATGCCAGTCTTGTCCATTACCTGAAAAGAGCAGAAAAAGAGGATTTAGAGACTGCTGATGATGACATAAAGGAAAGGTACTGCTTCCAGCAGGGAATACTCTATCATCAGATTGGGTCGGTGACACAACTGGTGGTACCACTGTGTGTCCGTGAGGTTATTCTCACTCTTGGCCATTCTATTCCTTGGGCTAGCCACCTGGGGAGATGTAAAACCATAGCTAGGATTAGAAAATGCTTCCATTGGCCTGACTTGAACAGAGAAGTTTCCCAATTTTGTATAAGTTGCCCAGACTGTCAAAAAGTCTCTATCCGAGGTCCAGGTTGAGTTTCTCTCCAACCTCTGCCGATTATAGACACTCCGTTTGAACGACTGGGAATTAATCTTTTCGGGCCTGTTGAAAGGAGTTGTTCAGGTAACAGATTTATGCTTGTTTAACAGACTACACTAAAAGGTATCCTGAAGTGTTCCCAGTAACGTCTATTAAAGCAAAGTATGTGGTGAATTGCTTAGTGCAACTGTTCTCCAGAGATGGGTTTCCTTGTGAAATCTTGACTGATCAAGGAACAAACTTTATGTCTGCCCTTCTGAAACAGATATACAAACTGTGACACATGGGAACAACATTTGCAGCATGTTCAGGAGGTTCTGTAACAGCTCCAGAGGGCTGGTTTGACTGTTAATCCCAGAAAGTGTGCCATTGCAAAGACTGAGACAGAGTACCTGGGGTTTGTTATTGGCAATGGGGTAATACGACCTCAGGTGGAGAAGGTTTGGGCTATTGAAGGGTGTCCCCAGCCACGGACTCGCAAGGAGCTGCGATCATTCCTGGGCATGGCTGGATTCTATAAAAATGAATTCCCAATTTCTCCAGCAGGGTGGCAGCATTCACGGTTATGGTGGGCTCAAAGAATCCCAATCAGCTTAGATAGATCGAAGAAGCGAAAGCCGCAATCCACAATATTAGAACTGCCTTGAGCATGAATCTGTGCTGCATAATCCTGATTCATTCTCCAAATAGATGCTTCGGACAGAGACCTTGGAGCAGTTTTATTGCAGGGTGGCCCTGATGCTCTGCGTCCCATTGCTTTCCTCAGTCACAAGCTTTTACCCAGAGAAGTCCGTTATTCCATCATGGAAAAGGAATGCCTTGCTGTGAAGTGGGCTTTGGACTCCCTAAAATACTATCTCTTGGGAAGGGAATTTATACTGGAGACTGATCATAAGACTCTACAGTGGCTCCAAAGGATGAAGGACAATAAAAGCTGAATCACTCACTGGTAGGCATGGTAGGCATTCAATGCAACCCTTTCGCTTTACCATACAACATGTGCCTGGCAAAACAAACCTTACAGCGAATTACCTTTCCCGTTGTGCAATTGACATTCCTGAAGGGAGGGAGTATGTGATGGCCTACGATGCGGCCACACATCAGTAAGTGGTAACATATGTGTGCACACACACATACACACACACGCACACACGGGCAAGCATTAATTATTTAAATATTTTCTTTCAATCGTTTGATTAATTTATTTTATGAATTTTAACTTTTTTCCATATTTTTAGTAATAAGATACAGACTTGGTTTGCTTTTCATTTATAATACTTTATTAAATATCAGCAGGGCTGTCGCTATTGGGTGAAAGGTGGTGATGATTATAGATAGGGGCCCAAAGCTGAGGGTGGGCCCCTGGCGATCACAACCGCCTGGCTGAGGCCAGCCTAAAAAGACGGTCAGGACAGTTGACAGACCACTGCTGCATGTTGTCACGAAGGCTTATAATTTTCACGTGTTTTTAAGCCTTACCACTTACCAAAGAGCTTAAAGCATTCAAACACAAGACGCGGAAAAGCTGAACTGAGTAGCTGGTTACTCGCGCGCTGTGTTCGGTGCGCATGCAGATAGCCGCGTCTTACAGACCTCACAACACTGAACGGAGCTCTCCTTTGCGAAGTTCTCCATGAAGTTCTTCCTGCACCTGAACGAATGAAGACAAATCACAGTATAAACAAACAGAAACGCCCAATTAAGCATCCGTGGTGTTCTGGTTTTCAAGGCTCACGCAGAGAAAGGCATCTCAAAACACCTGAACACCGAATTTGACAAAATTGGTTATGTCTTAAGTGAAAGTAAACAGTTGAGAAAAAAATTGGATGTGTATTATATTGGATGCGTTCCTTGTCTTAAAGTGACCACGACTATTTTAGCTAATAGCTGCTGTAATGTTAATCCAAGAAAATGAAAGAAAGAAAATCACTCACTGCTCTTGACCAAATTACTTTGTAGTTTTAATAAGAATTAATGCACAGTCAAACCAACAATTAATCATACACCAGGTATAATTTTTGATATATATTTTTTAATAGTAGGTGCAGGACACTATAATTAGTTTATGTGAGTATAGCAAAATAAAGACAACTGTAACATATTATATGCAAAATTTCTTCATACATTGGACTACTAGTGAAATTGCAAAAAAAAAATAAAAATAAAAAAATAAACAATTGGGCCCAAAATTGATTCAGACCCTTTGACCTCACCATGTTTTGGTTAAAAAAAATTTCCTGAATTACTAATGCAACCTTTTCACACCACAGACTGAACCAAAATTAAGCATTTCTTGGTAATTGGTCAACAAAGTATTAATAGTTGTGTAAATATTGTCATACTAACAGTTGTCTGAAGTTTTGGTTGATTGTAATTAATTACATACCTTTCTATCAAAGTTATCTGACATTATCAAGATGAATTTGCTCTGACAGTTCAACTCTGAGTTATTGTCATATTTTATTGTCATATTTTACCATTTTCTAAACTGTAGCTTTAATGGGATGACATGGGGAAGTCCAATGCTTATAAAGCGTGTCTGATGATTGTGCCGTGTGTGTGTGTGTGTGTGTGTGTGTGTGTGTGTGTGATTGGTCTCAGGTGCATGGTGTGATTGTTATCAGGTGAATGTGATTGGTGCAACGGAGCATGGGAAATGTAGTCCAGGGTGTACTGTGTAGTGTGAGATTCTATGTTGTGGATGATGACCTCTGGTGGTGAATAGACGGAAGTTCAATGATCGGATCATGACAATAGCATATAAAATAATGTGAGAAATTGTGAAGGTGTCTGAAAATTTTTTGGTTTGAATGTATATTACATTTCTACAGTGAAGACTATGCAGTGCTATTTTAAATTGTATTATTCGGTTTCTGTCTCTAGACATCTACAAATTAGAAAAAATTTAAACATTGTGTAAATAGCACAAATAAATAAATAGAACGAACACACAATTTAAACACTTTCAAACAGGGCCCACTGTTACAACCTGCACCGGGGCTCCCGCAAACCTCAGCTCTAATAAATGTGTTAGACTGCGTTAAGAACTGCGTTTGCCTGGCTATCAGGTGGCTCAAGCCTCTGTTATAGCGCTAAAATTACGTTTTGGAATTTGCAACGGAAGGTTTGGGATGAGTTGCATGAAAATTAGTTAGTTCAATACCCATGAGATTTCTGGATGGAAACATGTCAAATGTCTTTAAAAATCCTATGAACAACTGATGTGTGATTGAAAATGTGTTTACCTTTTGAAGTAGTTGTGTATGAGTCCCTCAGTTGTCCTCAGTGTAAAAAAAAATACATCTGAAATCATACATTCATTGCTTGAAAGGGTTCAGATATGCAAAATATGCTGGAAAACCTGAGAAAGTAAAGGATCTGGAGAATCATTTAAAAAATAAGATATCAGCACAATAACAGTCAGCAAAATAGTCTAATTATCGTTATCGATAAAATCCTAGAACTCACAGAGATATAACTTTTTGTTAACATTTTCTGGGGGCGCCACTGTTCCTCTGATGCTAATTGGTTGGATTATCTGAACATGTTTCTCCTACACTTTGTTAAAATAAACTTCATTAATAATTGGAAAAAAAAAAAACAGACAAAAACAAGCTAGTCAAAGTGATTTAGTAACTGGATAAAAGATAACTTTAGTAATAAGATGGTATTCAAAAACTGTGTTCAAGTTACCTGATTTATGACTGTTCTTTAAATATTAAAAGTCAGGAAAAGTCATGTCAATAATATGTTTATTCTATTCAGATTTCTTGCATCTCTATTATTTTTTTCCCAGTTCAGATGGACTTTATTGACAGGAATTTTTCAAGAACAATTGTTCCCACTACAAAAAATATATATTTTTCCACATCTTTGAGCAGTATGCAATAACTTATAAACATTTATTTATAATAAATTATAAACATGAATTGGTATGAAGAATTATATAATTATTTTTGTATTGTATGTGTGTGTGCTCTGTGGTCACTAAGATCTTTTGAAAAAGAAATGTAAAATTAGAGAGTAGAACATGTTCAACTAAATGTTCCTTATTTCATTCATTTTTCTTTCTTAGGAGTCAGAGAAGACATTGTCCATCAAGTTCTTTCTATGTGGTTCACATGAACAAATAAGTTTTTGTGTGTGTTAAAGTTCAACTGTTGTAATATATTATTTTATAAAATATACACAATCTTAAATCTACCCCAGAGTCATCCTTGTGTCTGCCCACTGTACTTGAAAATGTGGTTAATCTAGTGACTGAAAGACTGTACCATGATTCCTTGTTTATTTTACTTCAGTTATTACATAATGATAGACCCAATGTTTACTCAACATTCCTAGGAACCAGGTTTAATTGCAATAAATAAAGTAGTATTTAGGTGAAATAAACCTGTATAAACCTCTAAAACTCTTGAGTAGTTAAAAATGGTTGAAAATAGTGCCGTGGTGGCAGTTTTTTTCGGTCTTCCAAATCTAGGGTCCTGGAAATGCGGTCCTGGGACTGCGGTTTTCTGACTCAGTAGGTGGCGCTGTCACACAAAAAATAGGGTCCTAAAAATGTGGTCCTATAACTGCGGTCCTGAAATTGCGGCCTCCGGTATGCAGATGAATAATATTGCCTTTTACAGGCCTCCAGTAAAGGGTTAAAGGGCAACCAATGAAAAGTTCCCAGCATGCCCCTCTCATGAATATTATTAAATACTCACTAACTTTGCGTTATATCATACATATTTATATACATACTCTTTTCATCACATTTAGAAAAACTCACTTAAATGACTTAATATAGGCCAATGACAATATGAAATAAATGTTAAAAAGAAAAGAAAAAAATCGAGTTAGTCACCATCACAAGGACAGCTGTAGCGTGAACATGAACAGATCTCTGTGAACAGATTGAACTATAAATGATTCTTCTGAGGAACATTCCTAAATGATGATCGGTTTATCACGAATTTTCGTGAAATGTGCTGCCGCACTGTTACGACATGAGCACATTGACCGTCTGATTTCACTCAGTTAAGAAAAGAAATGAACTGTACGTAGATATTAATTGTAGTGTGTAACGTTCAGTGGATAAATACACTTTCAGATTTCTTGTAGGGTGTTATTCTATAATAGATATAACACTGTAAGTAATGTTTCATAACATCATAAATCGATGGTAAATCCAGCACATATTTGTATCATATCCGACATTTCCATAGACTGTAAAAGAAAGGTCATTTCCCCGTTACGTCATTACATAGAGACGTTTCCACGTGGCATTTAACATCACAGAGTGGAGTGGTATTAAGGTACATATAGCTGTTCATTGGGTTTTATTCGATGAAGCTTATTAATACGTTTATTGTAATTTCCGAGTATCAATTTGTTCTGCATTCGGCTCAGAGACAGTCATTAAGAATATAAGAACATCTTCTTTAACAATATATATAGGCTTGAACATGTCTTTGCACAAGTTTCACTGACTTATCGTTTTTCAGCTCAGTACAAATCCGATCCACTCTGGTCTACTGTGAAAAGATCCGATATAAAAAAAAAATCGCAGGTATCGCGAGATCACTGCTCTCGCGAGAGAGACACAGTAGCGTAGCTCATGGTGTTAACATGGCTGCTCCCTGAAACTTCCATGCGGTATTTATTTGATCACAAAAACCTAACTGGGCTATCGTAAACACTCTGTAGTTAATTCTATTGTATAGTTTTAGACCTGGAAGTTAAGTGATAAGTGACGACCCTCCGAAGAAGCCAGCAGAATGCAACACGACGACGTGAGTAAAGCGTTTTAAGAAAAACTCACGAAAATAGCATAACTCTGTATTTACTGACAAACCAACAATACAGATGAATGAAATGTGACTTAGAATAAACAGGACGTATTTGGATCAATAACAACTGAGAAGTAGTATTAAAACAATATTCCATAGGTTGTAATGTTTCTGTTTTAGCAATAAAACACTGTCCGCTGTCAGCGTTTAGATTATATTACATTGGTCAACTACAAATGTTATGTTTTGCATATTTTCAACATCTTTGACACTGAATCACCTGTCTTCTACAGGTTATATGGGACCTCATCGGCAATAAAAGTTTTTGTTCCTACAAAGTAAAGTAAGTATATAATACTATAACATTAAACACCACGTTGTTCAGAGTTGTATTTTCTTCTTAAGTGTATGTGGACGAACATGACAACTAACTGTTCGATTTCTTGTCGTCGTTGAAGAACAAAAACTCAGCAGTTCTGTCGAAATGAATACAACATCACAGGCCTGTGCAATCGCAGTTCATGTCCTCTCGCCAACAGCCAGTATGCCACTGTGAGAGAGGAGAAGGGTAAGGGTTTACAGCAAACATATTCTCTGCACTCAAGTTTTCCAACAAAACGTCTCCGTATATTAATTTCTTGATCACCTCTGTCATGTTTCTTCAGGCCTGTGTTATCTCTACATGAAAGTTATTGAGAGAGCAGCCTTCCCTGCTCGCATGTGGGAGAAGGTATGAGAAACCTAATCATTTGTTGTGATTCGCATTGAAATGTTTAATAACTCTTGCTTTAACTCTTTTTCAGGTGAAACTGGATAGAAACTATGCGAAGGCTTTGGAGCAGATCGATGAGAACCTGATCTACTGGCCGAGGTTCATCAGACACAAGTGTAAACAGCGTCTGACGAAGATCACACAGTATCTCATTCGGATCCGCAAACTCACCCTCAAACGACAGTCAGTCTCTTTCTTGTTTGCTGTGATTCGGATTATTTTCTGCATTCTGTGCACTAGTGCTGTGGTAGTTGTATTCAGTGGTTGATTCCATTATGGTTTACTTTTCACATCAATTTAATAAAAAATACAATTGTAAGTAGCCTTGCTATCACTAAGGGGTTCATTTATTTGACAAGTACAATTAAATTGTAAAATAAATTTACATTTAATATGACCGTTTTCTATTTTAATTTATTTTGAAATTTAATTTATTCCTTTGGTAAAGCTCGTTTTTCAGCACAATTAGTCCAGTCTTCAGTGCCACGCGGTCTTTCAGAAATAATTCAGATACGATGATCTGTTGCTCAAGAATATGTATTTTTATTGATGTTAAAACTGTTGTGCTGCTGCTTAATATTTTTGTGGAAACAGACATTTTTTGTGGAAAAAGACATATTGTTATGGTTAGGATTGTTTAATGAATTAGAAAGTTCAAAAGAACAGCATTTATTTGATATATTTTAATAATACCCAGCTGTCAGTATATAATCTCATGCGTGGTGTTTTTGTTTTGTTTTTTTCTAGGAGGAAGTTGGTTCCACTCAGTAGAAAAGTAGAGAGACGAGAAAAGAGGAGAGAGGTGGGTGATGAACTGCTCATACATGCGTTTCTGAATATAACACTGCCTTTGTGTTTTTTTTGTCTAAGCCTTTATGTAGACCTACTTCTTTTTCTTTTTTGTCTTTTTTTTTTTTTTTTCTTTAAATAACTTATCACTTTGGATCAAATGTAAAGGTGAATTTTTGTGATATTCACTTTTTTTCTCTCGGTCTCTTACCAACAGGAAAAAGCCCTTATTGCTGCTCAGCTGGAAAATGCCATAGAAAAAGAGCTGCTCGACCGTCTAAAACAAGGAACAGTAAGTGCCTCTTTGGCACATCTCTTTCCTGCTTTTGTATCTGATAAGTGATTTTACATTTTAAAGTTTACATTTTCCTTTGTTTAGTATGGAGACATATACAACTTCCCCATCCACGCCTTTGATAAAGCTATGGAAAAACAGGAAGAGGAGACCGAATCAGAGGAAGAGGAAGATGAAGAAGAGGTATTAACTTTATTTTCATTTCAACTTACGGTTTCCTAAAATATGTCTGTTACAGGAAAAAAAAATGGGGTGAGTATGGTAGGTGGGGTGAGTAAGGTTTTTTTTTTAAATGTATTTGAAAGAAGTTGATAAAAATGCAGTTATATGATTTAAGCACAATGTGAATAAAATAACTTGTCTGTTTTTATGTTTTAAGATGCCAAAGCTGAATATTCAGCAGCTATTAATCTTCAGTGTCAAACAATCCTGTAGAATCCCTGAAACTTTAAAATTATTATTTGAATATAATTTTCAGAATAAAAGCGTTTATTTGAAATATAAAATATTTTGTAACATTGTCTTTACTGTCAATTTATGTAATGTTCCTTTGTTGAATATAAAAGTACTAAAGGATCCCAAACTGTTGAACTGTATTGTTTGGTTATTGGATAGATTTTGTGGTAAACTTCTGCAGGGTTAGATTGACCAGGAGAACTTGTTCACACTCTTAGATGGGTTTAATATTAATAATTATTATTATTATTCAAATATTTATTTAGTTTGGTTTGTCTTTCAGGAATCTGGGACTAGAGAATTTGTTGCTGAGGATGAGTTCGAAGAGAGTGATCTCAGTGATTTTGAGGTAATATTTTACAACATGGTTAAAATCTAAATTACCTAGTTTTCTGTCTCGGAGTGAAATTATTTAAATCCTGACCATGCTTTACAGGATATGAACAACCTTAAGGTCAGCAGTGATGAAGAAGAGGACGATGAAGAGGAATCCAGTGAGGAAGAGGAGTCTGAGGAAGAGTTAGAGGAAGAAAAGACCAAGGCCAAATCAAAAGGAAAGGCTCCACTCAAAGGCCCAATCAGGAAAAAACGGGCCTATGTGGAGATTGAATATGAACAAGAGACTGAACCAGCTCAGAAAAGTAAGGCCACATAGAGACTGAACTGTTGATCACACCGGAGTAACTCTGCTGTGTGTGGAACATTTCCTAATCATGGAACCTGATCTTATAACAACTCACTTCAATAACAAGTGTACACTGGTGTGTGTGTGTGTCTAACACTCCTGTCCAAATCTCTAATGTGGGATTGTTTGTACATCGACTGGTCTCATCTGTACTTATGCTGTTGCAAGCATAAGTGTTTTTTTTTTTGTTTTGTTTTTTTTCCCATTGTGTACTTTTGGCTCAACTTTGACCCGTGTTCATATAATAAACTTGATCTGAAATGACATGCATGCATATTAAGTAATGTTTGTTAGTTTGACTGTCTGGTGTTCTGAAGGAAAAAAATATTTTATAGTATTGATGTATTTGAATGCATCTTTAACTTCGTCTTTTAAATCTCACGCACCCACCATCATACACGCCAGACACATAGAAAACATTGCTATTGTTTATAGAGTTCAACTGCCCTCAGTGATGATGCTGTTAGTCACGCAAATACATCCTTTCAAAGCACTCCAAAGAAAATCTATGGGAAAAATCCTAACCAAATATTACTTTTTTTGTGACAAATGCCTCAAATATATCAGATATACACATCAGAAATGTTCTTTTAACTCAATTAATACTAAATAATATCCAGTGTGAATAAATCACTTAACTATTGTGGGTAAAAAGCACACTAGCACGTCACCAAACATGTTCTGCTACAAGCATCATCTGATATTCTTAAAACTTTCTAAAGAAGCATTTCAATTTTTTTCTAATGTTTGATAGCACGGGTATGTGTTACTGTGGTGAAATCAAATTGTGAGCAGACATTTTCTGATGGAGTAACATGTTGAAACCTTTGTTCAACTCTGAGCACACCTGGAGATGAAGAAACCAAAAGAAAGAAAGAAAACCTTCTTCAACACATTTGTATGCTGTAAGCCATCTAACGTGATACAAGCATTAATGAATTCCTTAAAGTAGCTATACAGCATGTTCGAATCAGACTCTTTGGGGTTGTATAATTTTTATTTTTGTAAAAATAAATGTCAGTTTGCCTGGATAGCCCACATACACCGTGTACAATGTTCACAGTGAACTGATCGGATTCACTGAGCCAACTTCACCTCCGAAAGTGATAAATACTCTGACAGTTTATTGAGACAGTGGTGCTGCAGTGACTTTCTGGACACACTTCAACACAGGTTCAGAAACACAACTGCTGTCAAGCTCTCTCAGAAGACTCTAGAAAAAAGTTAAATGAAACAAAAGGAACAAATAGTAATGAGATGCTTTTACCATTTCATAAAAGCTTTGGAAGCATGATGAAATTCCCAATCAAGTCACTCATAAGGAGGCTTATATATCTGCCATTTTTATAACTTTCAACTGAATGATAAAAGATTTATATAAGATACTAGTTTCTACCCCTTTGGCTGAAATTCTTTCTTCTATAACCATAGTACGGTTCATGCTCACCTGTAGTTTTCCCTGTGAGCAGTGGTCGAGCAGCAGTAAACAGTGGGATGCTTGGGTCATGAGCTGCTCTTTCAGCTGAGTGTTTAATGACTCCGATGAGACGTCAACCAGAAACCTCAGAAGACTCTGAGCTAGTGAACCCATCCTCCTCTCCATGCTAGAAATATTCATGAAAACACACAGAGTATTAGCATGAAAACGTCTGATATAAGCAAGAGAGGGGAAGCATGTAAAAACTGATGTAAAAAGTCATTTTCGTGCTATGAATGGTCACCGTGGCCAAGCAATCTGTAGAGTTTTTTGCAGAGCATCCAGGATACTGCGTCTGGTTTCCTCCTCTGGAGCATCTGAGACCTCCAAGTATCCCACAATCACCCTCTCCAGCCTCTTCAGGTGACGGAAAATTACTATACCCATCCTGTGAGAGAACGACATGACAAATTGGAACATCAAAGGTGCTAATATAACAACAATTATGCTAATCAAGGTGGTTAAGACAATTCAAAATGAAAAGCATAGCAATTAATATATTAACATGCAAATAATTTGTAAATGTTTATTTTTTTCTGATACTCACTAAAAATAGATCCGGGCTATTGGTAAGATATTAGTTTTAAGAAAGGCTTTGCTAACCAATAAGAGTAGCCCAATACAATGACATAATGGCTGTTTGAATATTAATTAACATTAAAGGGGTAGTTAAATCAAAAATACTTAAACAGCACCCTCTCAAAAAGAACAAAAAATAAAATATGGTAAGAAGACTTGGGTTACTTTTACAATGCCTTTATAAACATTTTGAAGCCTGCAATATTGTTTATGTGGACTTTTCAATGGTCAAAAAATGATGAGGAAATATTAAAAATACTGTGTATCGAAAGATGAACAAAAGATTTATGGGTTTGGATCAACATGAGACTATAATCTTTCATTTCTGGTATGCCATCAGCTGAAAATGAAAGCTCTCATGAGTTGTATGTCTGATGACAAATATAAGCTAGAGTCACTGAATTGAAATGACTAATACTGAGAAGGCTACTTAAGTTACTTACGCCTCACCTCTCAATAAATAAGACAAGATTTTTGGCATATACACGACGAAGGTCAAGCTTGTGCTCCATTTCCATGTAAGTTAAGATGTGCCGCAGCACTTCGTCGAAGCGAGCTGGTTTGCGCGGTGAACCTGAGTGTACTGTAGGTTTCTCCAGGACTGACAGCAGGTCTAGGAGGCAGGGCAGCACAACCTGAAAATGACAGACAATAAGGTGAGACACATAATGAACACTAAACATCTGCGTCTAGGTACACACATGGACTGTGTGAGTGAAAGCCTCACCTGTATGAGTGCAGCTTCAGATGTGTGCAAGTGATTGAAGAGAGCATGATAGAGCACCTGAGCGCGGTTGAACTGCCTCAGATCAGCAGCTGGCTAAGAAAGAGAAGATCAAATGAACACACACTTCAAATACAAAAAACACGGGCTTATAACGTCCTCCAGGATTTGATGTCTTTCTTATGTCAGGAGCACAACAAAAGTGACTCAGAGACACTGAATTCAGAGACACACTGATCTTTGAGGGCAAATGGACAGTTAAAGACACAATGTTCGGGATTTAAATACAAGTATATATCAACTGCCATCAACTCATTTCATTGCACTTCAAAGCATTCTGGGATTGCCCTTTGCAGTCATATTAGCAGTGCATTTACGAGGTCTCATTATGTTGGTATGTAGGCAGATGTAGAGTCTGTGATTTTTTGAAGTTGTAGGAGCAAGTCTTTTGTAGACAGCTGTGGCGGACAACTTAATAAAAAAAAAAAAATGACTTACCACATTGAGAACAATGTGATGCAGGCAGTGCACTCCCAATACTTTGTTTTCTGTTTGATAATCATCAGATATCAGCAGAGATGGAGGAAACACCTTCTCCAAATACTCAGTTAAGCAGGGTCGCCCAACCTGCACCAGCACCCAGGAGAAGACATGCTTCACCGCCTGGTTACGCTTCCAGCTCTCCCTGAATAAAGGACAAGCTTCAGTGCATTCAATACCAGATTTAATATCATCTTAAAGAGTGGCTTATGACCAATCAGTTGTGTAAACACTTATGTAGAAATGTTCTATTTCTGTAGTTTTTTTTTTTTTTACACAGAATCATTTTTATTTTATTTCATATATATATAGTCTTACATGATATTATGTCAATATATGATGTCTTAAATGTACTCCATAATAGGAGCTGACTTAGATAACTTATAAAATAGCTTTGCAGAGCCAACTTGCTTTAAAATGTATATATATTTGTTGCTAAGCGAAACAGCCAATGCTATGGCTTTTTGTTAACTTACTTGGTTAATTCCGGCTGCAGCGTGTCAAGAACTGGGCCCAGAAGTCCCTTCTGCCCCTCCTCAGGTCCCCCGGAGAGTAGCTCCTGCACCGAGCTGCAGTCTGTCAGAGACACCGCTGATGAGAGCAGCTCCCGGGCGCTTCTTCTGGAGGCGGCAGTGGTCCACGGCTGCTCCTGCAGGTGCGTGAAGGAGAAAACACAGAAGGTGGGGACAAGTGTGCGAACCAGAGACCTGACAGCTGAAGTGTTTTGACCCTCCTGCGCTTTCTGAATCTTCACAGACAACGCGAGTAACACGGCACTAACAGCCCGAGCTCTGGCCGGTATGTCCGCGTAACTCTTGGCACATAAAGTGCCGCTGTCTGTGTCGCATGGTGGCAGGGCAGCGTGGCGGATGAATGAGTTCACCAAGTCCAAATACTGTTGTCGTGAGTCAGCGTTGAGTTCGGGAAAGAGGCTGTCGAGCGGTGCGTTTGCGAGCAGATCTGCGGTCTCCTCCAGGATGCGCTCGCGTCTCTCCGGCGCGTCTTCCGCCTCGAAGCGCTGCTGAACGCGTCTGAGAGCAGCGAGCACGGAGCAAGGACCAGCAGCATCTCCGATTCTCAAATCCTGAAGAGCGTGCGCCACATCCATCGCGCTGCTTTAAAACATTCACAGACACATAAAGATCACGAGACAGAAGTGATAACAGCGGCTCCAGAGTCAGACCGCTGATCTCTACAACACGGCGTTGACAGCTCTAGTCTGTTTTAGGAATTATTTAAATAATCCCGTTTTACTTTGTGAACTAAAACCATACTATTTCTTCAAAAAAACCTGAATTCTTCTTCTTCTTTTTTTAGTTTGCCGGCGGTTTGCATCCAGGTGCACTACCGCCCCCTTCTGCTCCGGTTGATAAAAAGGTTGAAATAAAGTTTAATATGTTTCCTCTTTTTCCTACTAACTTTTATATAGGCAATGCTACCACACACACACACACACACACACACACATCAGGCTCTAATTATCCACCAAATCCTGTTTTAAACTCCTGCTTCTCTTAAAAATGTCATCTATATACTGCTCTTTGTCCTCTTTACTGTGCTCAGTAACCCTTTTAACATGATCTCCTTCGCCCTGATCTCCCTATTCTTCATTGTTTGCCTCTGTGCTTCGAATCTCTTACAGGTCAAGAATTAGATGCTTTTCACAACAAGGCCACAGATGTGAGGTTAAATAAAACTGTTTGTGATGAGGCATGATTACATCATTATAGGTTCTGATTAAAATTAAAGCAAAATTGTCAAGTTAAATGAAATGCTGCACTTGTATGTTTGCAATTCGATTTTTATATTTTAAAAAAGTTCATAAAAGGTTATGAAAATTCTGTGAAAGTTTAATAAAATATGGTTTAATTTTTTTTATTAAATGTATTGTTTATTGAAATCTTTACAACATAAGGTATTTGTGTCATTGCAACCTTTCATCATGTGGTGGCAATAATAGCAATAACTATATTATATTAAAAATAAAATATCTCATGTGGCTGAAATATTAATCACTTATATGCTTAAGTGAATGTTTTTGTATTATTTTTTATTTTTATTTATGTGTATATTATCATGCTTGAACACTTGCTATCTATCTATCTATCTATCTATCTATCTATCTATCTATCTATCTATCTATCTATCTATCTATCTATCTATATATATATATATATATATATATATATATATATATATATATAGTATTTTAAAATTGGCCTGCCGAAAATCCTTATAAGTCATTGACCCATTCATTGTAAAGGACGTTTCCAAAGTTCACAAAGTCCAAAGTATTTGTAAAAAAAAAAACTTTATAATATTAATGAAATAAAAAGCCACATAAGTGTACTTATAGAGAATACACTTTCACGACTCTTTCACACACTTAACACACAAACATGTGCTATACAATAATTGCAAATTAAAAGTTTTACTTTTTTATACATTTTAAATAATTACTTTTTTATATAATCTTTTGTCTTGCTTTAAAAGTACTCACCATCCTACTGAAGCACATGTAAAGTACTTGGTTATTATTTGAACTGTAATGTATCATTTGACATTATATTACAAATAAACTTAAACAGATGGCATACAGGTTTCAATAAAAATGGTTATTAAGTTAAATTAGGTTTCGAGTTATTGAAATAGAAGCTATATCAATTAAATCATCCATCACATGCCTTTCCCTTTGTCTGTAGAAACTAATCTGCCCTGGAAATCAAACTCATTATATTCAATAATATTTGATGCATATCAAAAGGAAATTAACGGTGTGTCACAGGAGGCACAAAAGAAGTGGGCATACACTCACAATGGATTATTTCTTCAACACTGATGCACAGTTCTTCCTTCACATGCAAGTCTTACAGCGTGTGACACATCACAATGAAAACAGTCAAATCAAGTTGACCAATTAGGCCTGTTTATTTCATTCAAACTCACTAACATGATAAGAGACAGGATAAACAACACTTTACAAGCATACAAGTACAAAGAAAAATACGTCACACTAACCACTTGTACAGAAAAAACTGTGATCATAAGGATAGGGAAAGTAGCCATCTTGTTAAAACTTTTGAATCAAGGCTTCTCGTAGGTCCCGATGATCCGTTGGCAAGTTCCTTTATAAGTGTGTTTGCATCACTCTTCAGTGTCCTCCTCACTTTCATCACTCAGAGGGAATTCTCTGTACTCGCGCTGAGTATTGTAGCTCTTCACATGCATTGGACACTCCTGATTTATTATAGCCTTGAGAAACAAGTCACGTGTCATTACAAAGCATTTATCAAACTACTGATGAAGACATCCATTTAGTCACACTTGTGTTTCTTACCATCTTCTCCTCCCGAACAGCAGGATTTTTGAGGAAGAAGCAAAGGGGTGCATACAGGATGTTGATAATGCCGATGATCACCATCAGATTGGGGAAGCCTATGGCTCTTACTATGGCCCCTCCAAGTGATGGACCTGCAGCAGGAACGCACCAAGAAGAAAAAGAGTCTGTTTGTCAAGTTTTGACCAGAACATATATTTAAATTGTGACATTTTAAGACTAAATTGTACAAAACATGTCTAATAGTAAAAATGTATTCCAATACAAATGCAGTAAGAGCAGTTACCAACAGCAAATCCAATGCAGAGTGCCACATCAGCAATAGCATACACGGTTCCATAGACAGACATGTGCCGGATATCCACTAGGTATCCCATTATAGCCATCATAGAAGAATCAACCATTCCTAAAAGCACAAACAATTAAAGCAGAGTTGCATATGTCATACAATGTGGAGTTATGCATCTGAAAGACAAAGTCAATTCCAAAAGGAAAAATCTGTCTTTTTACTCTTCTGTGGAACACAACAGAAGGTCATACAAGTTTGGAAACAGCATGAGGGTGAATACATTTTGAATACATTTTGAGGGGATCTTTCCTTTTAATGTTGCATGATAAATAATTGAATAATATTCACCAATAGCAAATCCCAGTCCTCCATTGGGACCAATAAGCCCATAGATGTCAGTGGCAAAGGGAACCTACAACAAATTCACATAATGTTATAATCACCACAGTCCTTCTCTATATACTTGACTGATTTAAAGTTTGGGGTTGGTAGATTTATAATTTTTTTGAAAGAAGTCTCTAATGCTCACTGAAGTTATTTGATTAAAAAAATACAGTAAAAACAACACTATTGTGAAATATTATTACAATTTAAAATAACTTTTTTTTATATTTTAATATATTTTAAAATGTAATATATTCCTGTGATGCAAAGCTGTATTTTCAGCATCATCACTCCAGTCTTCAGAGTCACATGATCCTTCAGAAATCATTCTGATGTGCTGATTTGATGCATTTCTCATTATCATTATAAATAATAATAGTAATAAAATTCATTGTCAGGATTATTTGATGAATAGAAAGTTCGAAATAACTGCATTTATTTGAAATATTAAAGATTTGTAATGTTATAAGTGTCTTTGTTGTCACTTTTGATCAATCTAATGCATCCATGAAAAAATAAAAGATTAATTTCTCTCTAAAAAAAAAAGTACATTTTGAACCGTATTGTATTTGTTTTGTACATAGTTCAAGCAAGCATAAGCCAAGCTGTAATTTGCAATGCAACATGATTTTAAGAGAGTTTGTGATACTCACACAGAGCAGACTGATGCCGACTATAAGCATGCCAATCATGGAACACAACCACCTAAATCAGAGAAGCATTTCTAAATCATGTAGCCTTTTGTCTCTGTAGACACAGCTTTTGTTCATATGCTTTTCAATGCATTTATTTTGGGACATGCTAGAAAATGTATTACCTTCCCATTTTATTGGCAAGTATACCAAACAGATTGGTCCCAATGAGGTAAGAAACACTGGCTGGTAGGAAAGCCATACCTGCAATACCAGTGCCATGATCAGCTCAGTCAACAGAACCACAGAAAAGATAAGCAAATAAAACACAGTCATATTGTTTAAGAGGGTCAGAAGAACCATCAAAGAACCTCTAACTGGCTTCTTCAGACTCAGTATCATTTGAGCAAAAAATACAAGAAGCTTGTTTTAGTCCTCCCTGAGGAGGTATCTATCTAATGACAAAATGCTTCTGAATACTTTTAAGTGAACTACTTTAACACTACACTTCTGTGACAGAGGAAACAAACAGGAATTAGATAAAATTACTTAAATAAGCAGGAAGCAAATTAGTTTCAATCACATTTTAATGACTTGGAATAATCTAGTCTCTTACCAAGCTGCCATTTTGGCGAGCACATGGTTTGCATCATCCAGATGGGAAGAGTGGGCTCTAAAATAGCCACCCCCATGTTTGCAAAGCACAACGACCCTGTAATTATAGACAGGAACCATAATCTTCCTCATCATTCACTCAACACAGCTGCTCACCCGTTTCATTTACAAATCGTTTTAGCTGTTCACATCAAAACATTCGGCCGTGATTATATGGAGGCATTTGTGTAATTACAGAAATAGTTACTACACCTCCACTACAAATTTTCGAACTGGTTTAACTGTGGGCAGGATTTGAGGATGTATTTGATTGTATTTGATTTCCACACACACCTGCACTAATGAGTATGTAGGGATCCTTCAGCAGGGTGAGTAATGGTGTTCCCTCCACGCTCTGAACAGAAGACACACCACAATCACTCGGGCTCCTCAGAGTGACACTAACGCACGCTTTTCTTATCCTTTATTAACTTTCAGAACTCACATTTTGTTAAATGAACACTACTCACCCCTGGAGATATCTTTGAGGGCTGAAGGATGCAGAGCTGGAGTGCTGGTGTTGAGATTGGGTGTCGAAAACAGTTTGATGAATCATTGTAATGAAATGTCTCAATTAATTACATTTTTTAACCGAATATCTTACCTCCATCAAACAGAGCCAAGAAGGCAAGGACGAGGAACGGAGAACTTTTCCCAACAAACTCATACATGACACTGCCGAATGGCGCTCCAACTGAAGAGAGTACATTTTGCAGTGTTAAAATTGTATTTGTTGCACACATTTGGTTAATTTCATAGGTATTCCTGATGATTTCCTGTTGTTGATGTTATATTGTAATGTAAAGCATATTAGAGGACAAATGTAGTACTATATGAACTTACTGAGCACTCCCATGGCAAGTCCTCCCAGTGCGATTCCCATGGCTATGCCTCTCTCATTGTCATCTGTGTACACACTTGCTAACATTCCCAGACCTACAGAATCACACAGTCATTTTTATCATATATACACTACAGCTTCAAAGTCTGGGGTCAGTAAGGTTTTTCAAGATAAAATAATACTTTTATTAATCATGGATGCAATTAGTTAATCAAAAGTGACAGTAAAGACATTCATACTGTTACAATAAATGCTGTTACATTTTTTATTGGTCAAAGAATCCTGAAAAAGATATCGCAATTTGCACAAAAACTGTTTTCAACATTGATAATAATAGTGACACTGAAGACTGGAGTATTGATGCTGAAAATTCAGCTTTACATCACATGAATAAATTACATTTGAAAGTATATTAAAATAGAAAACAGCTTAAAATGAGTTGTAATAATAGTTCACACTATTCCTGTTAAAAAATAATAATAATAATGATCCCAATTATACACACATTTTTTCAAATTTACACATCCAATATTCAGTTCATTATGTCAATAATGCTAAATCACAATTATACCACTATACCTGCCACGGAGGAAAATGATGATCCAATTCCCTGCAAAGAGCGTGCGAAAAACAGCAGCGCGTATGTCCCGGAGAAGGCAAACACTGCAGAGAGAGCATTCAAAGTCAGGGTCTACCTTACTTCATTTCTAGCCAAATAGATTAAAACAAACAAAAATATATTGAAAATCTAACTCGGTGGCTCACAGTAATGTCTTCAATTAAATTTATGAATAATGATTTTCATATTGTTGTTACAACATATTTAATCCTGCAAAATAATGTTCATATTCAAAAGTCAACATTTGATTATATTTTGTTAATGTTTAGCATGATAAACACTGAACAATTTTCAGTTAAAAATGTGGGTCCTCAAGCAAAAATATCTGAGAACCAACATCCTGTCCTCATTCTGAATCATGTCCTCAGTTACTTCATCAAAAACACTGCATATTCATATGCATGATTGTCATATTTTAATCAGCTAGCAAAAGCATGCTAACTGAAGAGTTCACGATTTGACAATTTGTTTATCGTTGGCACATTATGCATTTAAATATACTGTTCATTAACTCACCTTCATGTTGTTCCAAAAAAAGTTTTTTTTTTCTATTGCTGAACACAAAAGAAAATTTTGGTAACAAAACAGATCCCCATTGACTTTGATAGTTAAAAATACTATGGACTAAATATAATAAGTCAGTGGGGTCCAGAAAATGTTTGGTTACCTACATTCTTCAAATCTTTCATGTTAAGCAGAATGAAATGTACAGGGTGAGTAAATGATGACAGAACTTTCACTTTTTTGAGTGAACAAACTTGTTAACCCCTGTTCACTATAAGATCAATAATATGCACTTAGAAAATGGACTTTAATAGTCATAATGAAATAGTTCAGATGAAACACATCATAAAATAACGGGGTTTCTAATCATGCATTGAATAGAGTTACTGATTTTACAGCCAGTGGAATAAATTTGGCTGGATTCAATGAGCAAACTGAGCAATGATCCCGGCCCTGAGAAAAACTGCACCAGTCACTTTTTATGATTTACACTGTATAATGTGACTTACTTATTGTGGAGATAAACATGATGACAAACCCAGCAAACATCGGTATGTGATATCCAATCCTACAAAAAAGGCATGCATCAGACAGCTGAATGAATTCATTCAATCCTTTATTTTCATTATGTATAGACTTAAGCATAGGCGTTTTGTTTTAGATGATCTGCTCAAAGCGTGTATGCACCTGTTAGTCAGCGGGCCCACAAACGGGTTGACCATGAGCTGCACCAGTGCTTTGGAGGCAAACAGCAGGCCTACCCTCACATTCTCCTCTTCCAAAAACACACTGTCCTCTTTACACCCGTGTGGCTCTGAAGAACTGCTGTTGAGCCCTGAACTTCCATTAGCGCCGGAGGAGACGGTGAGATTGGCAGTGCTGATGGTGTAGGTGTTGTTGTCGTACAGGGAGAAGATGGAGCTGTAGGTGGGCGGAGCCTCAGAGGGGGCAGCAGACGGGAGCTCTTCTGTCTGGTGCTCGGTGGCATACAGGAAGGTTGGGATGATGGGAACTGGGGATGATGAGGGGCGACATAAGGATGGGAAGAGTTAGAGCTGGTACCTGTGTGCATGTTTGCAAAATAACCCTTCTCCTCCGCCTGCTGCGGACTGCATGAGACAGAGGTCAGGACAGATGCAAGCAGGTAAATGTCATGGGCACTATGAGAACAGAATCACTGGTCCTTCATACACTCATGCTGCTGTACCTTCCCTCTTAGGTTTTGATTTCTGTATTATGTTTTAGCCTATACAGAATAGACTTAAAATGAAGTAAATGAGGCACATAGCCAAAAGTGTGTGGATACCTGCAATCAACAAGCTGCACTCATCACAAACAGGTACTTACACTCACCGGCCACTTTATCAGGTAACTAGTTAATGCAAATATCTAATTAGCTAATCAACCCAATGCACCCAATGTAGACATGGTCAAGATGATCCGATGACGTTCAAACGAGCATCAGAAGGGAAAAGAAAGGTGATTTAAGGAACTTTAAACGTGGCATGGTTGTTAGTGACATGTCCATCACTTCATGACCACAGTGTACCAGTCTTCTGATGTCTACTTCAGCAGGATAATGCACCATGACACAAAGCTCAAATCATCCCCGACAGGTTTCTTGAACATGACAATGAGTTCACTTTACTCAAATGGCCTCCACAGTCACCAGATCTCAATCCAATAGAGCAGTTTTGGGATGTGGAGGAACGGGAGATTCCCATCTTGGATGATCAGCCCACAAATCTGCTGCAACTGCGTGATGCTATCATGTAAATATGGACCAGAATCTCTGAGCAATGTTCCAGTTGAATCCATGCCATGAAGAATTAAGGCAGTTCTGAAGGCAAAAGTACTAGCAATGTGAACCTAACAAAGTAGCCAGTGAGCTACATTTATTGTGTCTACATGGCAGCAAATCCTTGCATCCATGCTTCAACATCTAGTGAACAAATGTATTATTAGTTTAGTATAGCTGTCTACTTACCCACAACTGTTAGCAGCATGTTATCCAGCAGCAGGGCCACACACACAATGACAAGCACCAGACGAGGAGAGCCTCTGCTCTCTCTGATCCAGTCCATAGGGTTCAGCATAGCCATGATCCACCTCTGTCACTGGACACACAGTCATGGGTCACATTATCAAAGTTTGTATTTTCACATCTGTTAAGTCTTATAGACTCGCTTTTGATGATCGCATATTAATTGAGATTACATGGAGTATTTGTAGATTACAACAGGTACAACAAAGAACCCAGTGTCACCTTTAGAAATCATTTTACTATGCTAATTCTCTGCTTAAGAAACTTTTTTATTATTATTATTATCAACATTGAAAACAGTTGGCCTGCCTAATGTGTTTTGGGAAAACCATTGAATTTTAATTAAAATTTGCCACAGAAATTGATTTTTTTTTTCTTACATGGAGCAGTTAGTAGACTGCATTTATTGTTTATGTTAAATGGTTAGATGTTAGTTTGGGGTATAGTTGTTAATCTACACAAGCCTGGTACCAAGAGTATTAACAGTACTTATCTTTGGTCAAAAAATTCCCAAAGAATATGGAAGTCTATTCTAAACAAACGCATAAACACGCATTACAAGGTTAAATTAACCCTTTGTTTTGAAACATGTTTGAACTGGACTGAAAAATGTGCATTAACTTCATGAAGTAAATCAAAACTACAAAAAGTACACAACAAAATGATATTTATATCACTCAACAACCAAAATCAACCATCTACACGTTTGAAAAGGGCAGGTCAAGGGACGATAAGCATCTTGCAGCACCATGATTTATCTGAACCCAAAAATATATTATATGAATTAAAAAATACATTGTGGTGACATTATACTTAAAAAAAAAGAAATTACTTGGATGTTCATATTCGATCAGACGTGGCCTAAAAAGAGAATTTACTGATTTAATTGACATCCAACAATTATCCAAAGAGACCCAAAATGTCGTCATTGTAACAGTGCTCAGGTCTCTCTACAGTCTTCTGGGATGTGAAAAGGCCTTGAGGACAGGTTTGTTCTAGATGAGCTCTTTGTTCCAGGGCAGGAATTACGTGTTGTGTGATTGAGTTTCAACAATAGGATTACTGCTGCTGTAGGGCACTCGAGTGTTTCAGAACGCTCCTTTTATCTTTGACAGTCAATGTCTTATCAATTTAGTTTGTGAAAATGGGCAGTATTTTGAGTTTTTGAATGGTCACGAATTTCTGTCGTACAGAACTCGACTGTATGTCATGTTGCAATGAATGCTGAATACTGTATCCATTTACACTATTGTGCAAACATTTGAACTCATTCAGATTTTTTTATTTATTTTAGAAATCAATTTTATGTTATTTAAGACATTTAATATTTTCAGCAAGGATGCATTCAATTGATCAAATGTTCAATTGTTACAAAACATTTCAATATCCAACACATGCTGTTCTTTCTATTCTATTCATTCGATTAACTTTTTATTCATCAAAGAATCCTGAAAAAATATATATATATTAAGCAACAAGACAAATAATAAGAAATGTTTCCTGAGCAACAAATTTACCAAATTAAATTGATTTCTGAAGGATCATGTGATACTGAAGACTGAGTAATGATGGTGAATATTCAGTTTTGATCACAGGAATACATTTTAATTTTAATTAAAATAGAAAACATTTGTTTAAAACTGTAATCATATTTCACAATATTACAGTTTTTACTGCATTTTTGATCAAGTAAATTTGCACTGGCAAACACATGACTCAGAAAAAAACCTTTTGTTAACCGAGTGAATTCAGGTTGTTGAATCATGTTTTTCTCTTCAGTTCCTGAACAATCTGATGTGAATTGTGTTAGTATTTCCACTCTCATTCAATAAGAGCTGATCCACGAGTCAACACCTGTGTCAATATTGCATGTGTGCGACATGCTGGCAATGTTAGTTATCTCCCTATTCTCTTTTCCAGCTATCACTTAACCTGCACATCGCCATTGTTGTGTTCCCAAAATGCAAACACTTCTTAAAGAGAGGGTTTTCTGTGTGGTTTTAACTATTAGCCATTAAACTATTAATATTTTGGAAGTTACCACTCATGTTTTTGAAACAAGGCCCTTAAATATTAAATAACAAGACGAGAAAATTCATCATAAAACACATTTGTCTGCCATCATAAAACAATATGTAGTCCTTAATCAGTCTCTCCATCATGGCATTGGATAAAAGCAGTAAATGAATACAATTATTGCTGTACAAAGTATATATTCAATATATACACATTACTTTAAAAGTCCGTCTTACCTTAGGATGCATTCTCTTCTTCAGTGCACGAGTGTATGTCCAGTGCAGGTGTGCGTGATGCAGGGGTCACTTGTTTGATTGTGAGTGTTGCTGGAAGGAGGGAGGTGTCTTTGTGCACCGCTGCCTGCATGTGATTTGTTGAGGGGTCTTTAGAAATATACAGACATGCACACGTACAGCATCATAGCGAGAGTAATTGTGTGCATCTGCTGCTCTTTATTGGGTAGGTGAATGACCTGCAGGCTTCTTTTCATCACAATGAGCCTTTATCTGTGATCTCTCATCCAGACTCAACACACACAAACAGCAGCCGCTGCTAATTTTCACTTGTGTATACTGCTCATTTAGCATCCTGGTCGTTGCACTATGAATCCAGTGATGATTGTTCATTGTGTGCTACACTAAAGTTTTGACAATAATATCAAAAATCTGTGTATGAGAGCAATAGAGTGACAGTGCATTTCCATTACAGATGCACTGTAACCTGTGATCATTTGTGAGTGATCTTAAAGTTATATTTTCAGCTTGTGTCAGTTTCATTTTCTGTGTAATGTTAATCCATTTAGCCTCTGAACATCTATGGAAAATGTTAAATGACTCAACAGATTTCACCTTTGCCCTGTGCCATCTCTGGTAATTCAAATATCCCAGCACACACACACACACAGTAACCTCATAATACACTAAATATGATAAAATATGATTACTTGAAATAAAAATTACATGAACTGAAATAAAATATGAATATAAAAATATAAATGTTGAAAAAAGTGACTAAACCAAAAACTACTTAGGCACTTGAAAAATACTAATACAAATGTCAAAAAGGGCAACAAAATTGATAATACTTTAAGATGCAAATGAAAATATAAAACTAAAGTCTAATTAAAAGTATTAGAAAAAACAATAATTATAAGTATATGAATATGATAGGGTTTGGAGTTTGCCTATGACTCTGTCTAAACATGACTGTTTTTTTTTTTGTAAACCAGCCTGAGGGTTTGAAGACTGGTGGCTAATCTTCCATCACCTGCCGTCTATTCAGCACACACACACACACACACACACACACACACACACACACACACACACACACACTTAGACAGAAAGAATACACAACCAGTTCTGACAGGAATCATTTAATTTAATTAGAGGAAATTGTATTGTAGGTTTAAAATTGAATCCTTACTTTAGATAGATAGCAACAATACTGAATATAGGTGACATTTCTCGAAAAGTAAAAAAAAAAAAAAAAAAAAAAGAAAGACAGATACCATGTAAAACAATCCAACATTTATTTTGTCAGATGAAATCTGTTTTAAAGGTTGAACTATGTAGAAAACAGTTGACATTACATAAAATCAACTTTTAGGAAATTTAGTATCATCAACATTTTATAATATTAAAGAGCAAAAACGTATAATGTCAAGTCTCTTTAGAAGGTTCAGATAAGCTGGCTACCCATAATCCCTTTCCACTGATTAATGTGTGTTTTTGTAAAGCTTTATGCAGACTTGTACATATTTGTTATGCATAATTAATAATGTTTAAAACAGATTTTGTTAAGAACGTGACATTTTGTTTCAAGTCACCATTTTGGTGATTAGTGTTCAGTTTGGTAAAGTAAAAACATGCAAATGCAGTAGTTTATAATTCATTTTGTTGCATTGAAGTAGTATTCAAGCTTTTGGATTTGCACAACTGGTATTGATTTAATGTCAGTTTTTCACAATATTAATACTCAGCTTTAAAATACATTTGAGCTTACGTTACACCAACTTTAAAATGTCAAGTTGATGGAACGGTTTTGTATAATTAGTTTAGTATATATATAAAATATATATAAAATGTCTTTAAGCTGGTTGCCATCATTTTTTGAGTTTTCCTAACTGGTATAAGGCTACAGATAGATAGATAGATAGATAGACAGACAGACAGACAGACAGACAGACAGATAGATAGATAGATGGATAGATAGATAAGCATGAATCACTGATGTATTTAGGTTTATTGTTTTTCTGTTTGCTGACTTCTGCTGTTGTCTTTAGTTATGGTCGTTAGTGTGCATCAGTGATCCTATTGCACTTACTTTGTCTTTCCAAGTTCTACAGGATTTCAGAGATCACAGTTGTATGTACGAATTAGGCTAAGACATATTACTGCTAATTGATAATTTGCTGAACAATAAGGCTGTAGTTGACACGACAGGAATGTTTAGGCTGAACAAGACCTTTTTATTTATTGGCTAAACATATTCACATTGGTCAAACAGAGCAGTGTCACTGTTATTATCTGCGTCCCGGCCCGGTGAGAAACACAGATTTCGAGTTTCCCCTCTAAGCCAGTGTTCAAGGGGCAGATAATCACCTGTTCCGTTCCAGGAAGCAACTTACATCCGAGTCTACTGATGCGGTTAACTGATGGCTGTCATTAAAAGGATGTCATATTTTTCATCATAACAAGATTCAAAGGTGTTACATGTGTAAAGGGTCTAGGTGGATTTAAGTGCCATGAAAGGTACAGCCAAGCTTTCATGTTTGTTATGAGTATGGGCCATAATTTGCCTTAATTACCACCGCAATGCACTCCACACTTCCTACATGAGCTGAGACTATAAACATTGAAACACTCAGAAAGTAATCACTAATGAAAGACCCATTCTTTCTTTTTTCTTCTTTTTTTTTTTTTTGGTGGTTAATTTGGGTATTTGCCGTAGGTCCATTAAAACACGGAGCAGGTTGCTCTTCCACAGTAGAGCTCCTCGTCTTGCTCTTGCACACAGCCTTATTGAGGTCAGGACAGTTTGGATACAACCATGCAGACAGTTTATATTATATTTTGTCTGTCTGTTGTTTCTGCTGTACAGAGCCTGGATTCCAACATGATCCACTCCTCCAGAGAAATGACAAGCTCTCAAGAGGTAAGAATATTCTTAAACCTTAATTTTTTTATTTTTTTTTGTATTCATATGTTTAAGCTGGAACAAAGTCAGAGACCTAGTGAACACACAAGCCTACTGTAACATTTATTGTAATATTATGGTATATATCTCTTTTGTATTTATGACTGTCCATGTGTAATTTTATCTTTAAAAACAAAGTTATTGTACTTGTTGTCATTGCTTGCGTGCTGTTTTATCACATATTTTAAATTCTGTTGATAACTCTTCCAGTCAGAGTTGGATCTACAGAGTGACACAGTTGCAAATTCCCACAATTCTGTTAGAAGAACCTCAGTCGTGCAGGGAATTAGAGAAGCTACGCCTCCTGCGCAAGACTGTACCACTGCACAGGTAAGAATTTGTTTGGTTCAGTACTGTGATCAAATGAATTTACATCCAGCCATGGATTGAGATCAAACCTGCAATGCCAGTTTGTCAGAATATTTAAACAGTTTTTATTCACATTCTGTCTTTCACAAGGCAAATGAATGCAAAGGCTCAAAGAAAAAACAGCACAATGCTCCCAAGACAAAGATTCAGCAGGATGTGCAAGGAAGTCAAAAAGGTAAGGATAGAGTTTTATGTACTTTCAGTGTTTTTTATTTTATTATATTTTTGACTATATAAAATGTTTTTGGGTCATACTTTTGGTCAAGTATTGCTTTACACTGTCGACTATAAGTATATTTCCCTGTGTTGAAAATTATTGAAATCATTAACAACGTGCATTCTCTGTCTGCATCAGCCGTAAAAACTCGGCACAGGTGAATTTTGCTTTGTCAGCAATAGGATATTACGATATTAATGATATTAGGCGAAACAGAGGTTAAAAAGACAAAACATCAAACTGTGAAGTCAACCAATTTTCATATGGAGTGTGACATAATTTTAAGAAAAAACTATAATCTAAATGTAATCTTAAATACAAAAAAAAAAAAATATATATATATATATATATATATATATATATATATATATATAGTTAAAATTACATCAAAAATCTGAAAAGTGGACTCTTAAATGACATGTTAAACATCTTTTTATGCCTCTGTCTTATATTTTGTGCCAGAAGGGGATGACCTTACAGTTTCCTCTACCATGATTTTATTTAGAGAACTGATAATTGAAAAAAGGTTAGGTGTTTTGTAGAAATGTCCTGAGTGAAAGGCTTTTAATGTCGAATTAAACTTTCTGAGGACATATTAAAACGTTTGTAGCTCGGCTGAAATGGCAAAGTGCAATTTATTAACAGTTAAACACATTATTTGCCTAAAATAATGTTTAAACGTCTTAAAAAGCTTTTTCAAACTAGAAGTTTTATTACTGCAAAGTGTTATTTATCTAAGCCATTTATATATATATACACATGTGGCGGCATAAGCTACAGCACTGCAACTTTATAAACTCCAGTTGTTGTAGGTTTGACTAGTTTACTTACTGACCCTCACGACAACTCTTCTCCCGCAGTGCCCGAGATGTCACCGTGCGTGCGCTCGCGCGACTGTGAAGAGGGTCTATGTTGCGCGCTCTACTTGACGGGAAAGAGATGTCAGCGCGTGCCCGCGCTGGGCGAGGTTTGCTTGCTGCGGGGACGCGCCAAATTCCGCCGGAGACTGGAGCGCTGCGACTGCGAGAAGAGCCTGCACTGCCGCGCGCAACCCGACAGTCCTCGTGGACAGGGAGTGTGTCAGCACGACCCGAGGAGCTAACCGCAGAGAAACTGGATCGAAAAATCACGAGAAACATGACAAGGCACGTCATGGCATGTGTTTAAGGCATTTCTGAAGTGAGCTAGGATGACGAGGTTGTTCTAAATAAAGTTGTTTCTATAATTCTTTTGCGTCTAAAGTGTGTAGAAGTCGTAATATATGTATTGAAACCATAGCCTGTATAAAAACAGATTGAAACGCAACCGCATTGGCTTTTCTTTTCTTTTCCTACACCTGTAAAGGTTCGAGTCGCGCGCCCTCTCTCGACAAACTGTTATTTCAACAAATAAAAGATTGCTGTGGTGTTTCAGCACTCCACGTGTTTCTCGGTTTCTGAGGCCAAACTTACGCTGAAGCACATCTAAACAGCCTTTTAGACTTCTTTATACCCTTTAATTTACACATCAGGTACTGTGTATTTTATTCTAGGAGCTGAAGTGGGTTGATCTCACTTCATTTAGTCTGGATTTATTAATGCAGCATTGAGTCTCAGACTGAATCTTGAGCTGGCACTGACCATAATTAGCTCTGCTGTGTAAAGACACCCTGTTCAGATCACGGCACACACATATAATGAACTGAATTAAAAAGTGCATTGTTTATTGGCCTCGGAGCAAGATTAGGGAGTTGTAAATGTGCACATTTATGCCATTTCTACTGGATTTTAATAAATGCATTTCAACAATTCAGTTTCCTTTATGTCATTGCTAGTTGAATAACCCCTTTTTGCGCACAAAGAACTTTAACAAGAACCTCGTTAGAACTCACCATATCGATTTATTCAATAAAACCTGTCCCAAGGCAATTCATTTTTTAAACCTTTCATTAATCTTAATGCGACAATGAAAAACATGCATTTGCCTCACAGGTCAAGTAGGCGCTGGTGATTGGGTTACTTTAATTTGGCACACTTTAATTTGGCACCAAATGTTCACACAGCTAAGGTTACACATTTGCCAGCTGTCCTCTTGGCTGGTATCAACTTATGAAGGCAGGATTAACATTTAAATGTAGTGCATTCAGTGTATAGACGATCAAGTAACATCCCTAAAGCTACAGTGTCTTTAAGTAATAGGGTGGGACAATAATCCAGAAACATGCCACTCACATGAAACCATTGCTATTAGTAGTAAAACAATTATCCAACAGACCCAGATTAAAGAAAGTTCCACCTTGCACCACTTTTGTATAAAGCCATTTTCACATGGATATGACCGTAGATATGAAAAGATACTGACAAAATGTCAATATAAAGTAAAACTATTAAACTTAAATTGTTCACCCAAAAACAAACTCATCTCAAACTTTTCCATTAAACGTCCATTAAGCCATATATATATATATATATATATATATATATATAATTTCCCTGGAGGACAAGACCGTTAACTAACTGCTGTGACTAGATTCACAGAGGGCGTTGAGATGCCTAGAGGACAAGTGAAGAAATGTAGTAATTTGGGAGTTGGATAAGCAAGCGCTCTGAAGAGGGAGTTCAAAATCAAAGCACAAAGGAAACTCTCATTAACCTGAAGCAACGTAACCCTATACACAAAAAAGCTTAAAGTGAATAACGAGACAAATAGGTAAAGTTTCACATCATTGTTCCCCTTTATTTTCAGACTTTGATGCACAAATTATAGGCCTACATGACTTTATTTGCAATGAAAACAGCAAAGGCAACTCGTCAAAGAGAAAGATTTGAAGGATATAGGGGAGGGGTGGTAGAACTTGAACAGGAATGTTGGGGTTAGTGGAAGGATTTATAAAACGGAGCACTGAGGGGTACTAGACTAGGGTTCAGGTGAAGGTTAGTGGTTGAGGTGTTTACAGCTGGCCACAGTCAGCGATGACGATCTTGGTACTGGTCTTTCCACTGCTGGAACCATAGCCCTCCACTTTCCTGATGACATCCATGCCCTCCACAACCTGTCCGAAGACAACGTGCTTGCCATCCAGCCTGTGGGAAAAAAACAAAAGGAGGTTAGGAGGCAGAATGGATCCAGCAGACATGCTCATTCACACTACTTCTGCTCACCATGAAGTAGCTTCTGTGCAGATGAAGAACTGGGAACCGTTGGTGTTGGGGCCGGCGTTGGCCATGGACAGGATGCCAGCGCCGGTGTGCTTCAGGATGAAGTTCTCATCCTCAAACTTGTTGCCATAAATGGACTTTCCACCAGTTCCATTGTGTTTCGTGAAGTCGCCCCCCTGTACCCAAAGATCTTAAGATTAGAATCGAACAGCAAAAGCTGAGTCCCACCAAGATCTCAGAAGACTTCAGGGCAGGGTTTGAAAAGTACTCACTAGCCAATCTGGTTAATAAAATTCAGTTACCAGCAATTCAGAAACTTCGACCATTTTACAAATAATCCAGATTATCAAAAGTCACATCTGAGATTTAAATATTAATCGTGAATCATTGAATTTGACAAACACCAAGAAATAATGGAAGTTCAGAACAGTGAACCTAATCACTAATATAAAAGGAAAAAGTGGGATCAGATTTTAAACCGTTTGAATTGGGTAAGTGAAAGAGAAAGGGTGATCTATATTTAATACAAAGCATACGCTTGCTTGATTGATTACATTACTGAAAAAAAAAAAATGATTTTTTTAATGGCCTCCAAAGTTGTATTTGGGCACCGCCATCAGATGCAAAATGGCATCTCCATATGCGTAGACTAATCGAAAATGATTTGAGTTCTTTATTGCCCAGCATGTGACCCTCTTTGTACTTATTTGCAAGACAAGCTTTATCAATCATAACCCACCAAATGAGCAGATGAGTTTATTTCCACCCAAATTTGATGGGTGTCAATTTCAGATCCTGCATCTGGGACTAAATCTTTCATACCTGGCACATGAAGTTGGGGATGACGCGATGAAACGTGGATCCTTTGTAGCCGAAGCCAGGCTGACCAGTGCACAACTGCCTGAAGTTCTCTGTAAAACGGGCAGACGGGTGATGAGCATGTCACATCACACGATGAAATTTTTATATATATATATATATATATATATATATATATATATATATATATATATATATATATATATATATATATATATATAAGTATAAATACCTGCTGTTTTAGGAACCACATCAGCTCTCAGCTGTTAAAAGAAAAAAACACAACATAAAAATTAGCATTTAAATCTAATGAGGCTGAAATAAAGTGTTCAAGTCGTGCATGACTATGTCGATGAACTGAAGGGCGCGCGGAGTGAACCATCGCTTCTCATCTAACTGCGGTTCTCAGGTCCTCGCGCCCTCAGATCTGCATACCATCATGGACAATTCACGGATTTGCGCTGCGCAACGTTTTCACACACGGACAAATGTGACATAAGTAACCTCTGTAAATAATTACAATTGAAATTCACATCTTGCATACTTAATGCACTTTGAATGGAGCATATACGTTCGATTCGAACTGGAATCATGGCGGAGTTCCCTGTGATGTCACTCTCAGGGCAATCGCGTTCGAATAGAACGAACTGCAGGATGTGCTTCCCTCCGATGAGGAAACGCAAACTAACCTCACATTAATGTAGCACATAAAAGCAGAGGACGGTTTTCGTCTCAATCGCTTGCGTCTCACTGAAGCGTTAAAATTGAGCTTGGCCTGTGCAAAATAAAGTCGCCTTCTGGGAATCCGGGTTAAATCCATGTATAGAGCTCCCGCGTGGCGTCTCCTCGTGGCTCTCCCCAAACCAAGCGCCGCGGGCTCCTACTATTCGCGCATTATGATGTTCTAACAAGTTAGGCCTACTGTATGGGAAATAAATTGTCAAATGACTTTGCTGTAAAGACTCGAATAAAAAAAACGTGCTTTAGGTGAAACGCCGGTAAACGCGGCCTAGTTCGCGGAGCATCTTTTGTTGACACCGAAAATATAATACGTTTATGCAAATAAACACCTCAAAGCTTCACTATAGAAACAAACAATGCACAGTCCTATAAATAACATTAAACCCGTACATACTGCCAGATTCCCAACGTCAAAGTTGTTGCACAACACCGCAGAGCTGCACAAGCTCAAACAGTACCGTTATATTATTTGGCTTAATTCCTTCTTTGGTTTGCCAAGTAATTGCACAAGCAAGGTTAATCGTAACGGAATTTGTTTAATGGGTATGCAAAACACTTAAGGATGTTCAAGATTGCAGCCCAGCGGGATTTAAATAACGTTATTAGGATAACGTTAGTAGCCTCGAACATGCGGCGGTGGCCTCCAGAAAGGCGTTTAATCGACTTGCAGAAAAAGAAAAAAAAAATCAGTGTTATTACAAAGGCACGCGCAAACTCGCACTCCAGAGAGTGGAAAATTATAGTCTTGCAATGAAATTAGGAATACAGCGTGAAATATTACCTCTATGACCACTCTTCCGACTGGTGCGCCGCCGGCGGTGATGTCGAAGAAAACTCTGGGCCTTGCCATGGCTTTAGTCTCTCTTGTGTTTAGAAGATGCTGGACTGAAACGCGTGAGCCGTGTAAGCACTGGACTGGAGAAAAGACCGGATGAAGGCCGCTAAGCTATTTAATTACTAGAGAGGGGAGTCGTGAAGCCGCGCCTGTCCAATAAGAGCGTGTCGATGCTTTGAGTGACACTTAAATGAACCAATGAAATAGCGTTATTAAGAATGCGCCCTCAACACACGCGGCGTTAATGTTTGCTTGATCAGTGATACTTTAAAAGTAATATACTACGGACGTTTGGCCTGTAAAAGCACCCCATGTTTGAGATAAAGCCTAACACAAATGCATTAAATGGTATTAACTGATTTTAGTACTGAAATACACAAATCTATCATTGCTTGGTCTGTATTTCATGCATTACCATTATGTATCCAGTGAAGCGGTTCAACCTCATATAAGCCATATAAGTTTTCATGTTGATTACTACATGAATTGATTATTCAATACAACCTATATATTTTAAAGTCATTTTACACACCTTTTGTAAGTTTACCAAGTCCCCAATCTAGTCTACTAGCACAAGTTGTGTCATTCTGCATAATCAGACACAACCCAGTTTCTCAAACGAATAATAAATGAACAAATTCAAACATTTGAGAAGTTAATGAGTTTATTGTATGAAGCTAAACCGTTATGAGGACAGAATCTTAATCCTCAAAAAAACCTAAATAAATAAAATAATTTGCCCTCTCTTTGAAAAAGCCAAAAAGAGGTCATCAGTTTCTATTTAAAAGAGTGACCACAAACAGGTGTAATTCTGTCTTGCTTGCCATATTAAATGTTCCTGCTGCTGGGTTGGGCTGTATGGCATGCATTATCAGAGGGCAAATGAGGATTTGAGTTCTGAAGGGAATTCTGAAGTGAGTATACAATGCCATCTACAGACAATGATACAGAACCAGAAGAGGCACATACAGGTAAAGGTGTCAGTGGTAAAGTCTTTCCTCCTCTGAAGTCATTTTTACATGAATATAATCATACAACTGCAACATTCACTTCGGAAAACTGTTTTTGCTTCTTACCAGAAAACAGTGCAAAGGTACAGATAAAGTGTCGTTTTTACCACTTAATTGACAATCTTGCCTACATATGAGACTTTGTAAATGTATAAGCCAAAATTCCCCCAATTCAGAATTTAGCCCACAATTATCAAATAAAGAAAAACAAAAGAAAAAAAAAACGTACAAATTAAAACCATAGAGCCATTGAGAATAGGGACACCGACAACCCTACACGAAAGCTCAGGGAAATGTCTCTTAATTTTGTGAGGCTATTGATGCCGATTACTGTCCAAGGAAGTTTTTACCAGGATTGGAGCTGTGCTTTGGTTGAAAATATATTAGAGGTCTATTCAAAACAACATTTGTGCTGTCATTTCTGCTTAAGCAAGATAAAAAATAGTTTTATCTCTTGTGGTTTATCATTTGGTGTTGTTGAACTGGGCAACAGTGGTGACTAAGGCTTGAAATTAACATTATTAACAAAACAAAAACCCTGAACACGTTGGATAAACTGTATCGCTATTCTTAGTGTATTTGGTTGCGGGATGAATGGGGTGTTTCTGAGTTTTTGTTTTCTCTGTGGACTGAAGGACAGGTTTAGACGTGGTCTTTGAAGGCGTCCAGGTTGAAGGCAGTGTCAAGGAAACGCTTCAGCTCCAGAAGATGGGTGTTCTTGTTTCCTGTAGCCGGGGCGGCGACAGGATCACGTCCGGCATACCTGCACCCAAAACGAAAGAGAGTGAGGACTGGCAAAAACACGGAGCACCTGGAGTGTCACGGCTCTACAGGAGAAGACGAGAGATTACCAGACAGGCTTGGCACGGTTGATGGTGGTGCGCATGCGGGGCTTGACGTAGTCGTAGTATCCCTGGTTCTTATGCTCCTCTTGACACCAGACCAGGTCAGCATTGGGATATTTCTCAGTCTCAGCCTTCACCAGGTCGAACGGGAAAGGAGAGAGCTGTGGAGGAGCGAGAGAGAGAATGAGATCATCACACAACAATGAGAGAAAGCAAGCACTGCTGCTGTTCTGCTGAGGACGGCGGTACCTGCTCAATGCGAGTGATCGCCACAGAGTCCTCCATGCTGCGTGCTTTGCGTTCGCGCGTGAGCTCATAATAGACCTTTCCTGTACAGAAGACGATGCGCTTCACCTCTGAGGGGTTTTGAGTGACCGGTCCATCATCTGGGATCACGCGCTGGAAATGAGTGCCTGAAGAGAGGGACATTAGATAGAGTCATTTATTCACATGATGTTTTATGCAAGTTTTATTGCTGCTATGAAATCATTCATTGTGTAATCCGTGTTGAATTAGTGTTACTTCCTTGTTTTTTTAACAGTGGATTAAACCCTGCTGTTTGTTCTGTAAAATGTGAAAAGCTTTACAATATTTAAATAATTAAATCTTCCCTCTGAAACACAGCAACAAACAAAGTTTCTGACCTGGTAGCATCTGGTCAAAGTTAGACTTGGCCTCCGGATGACGCAGCAGAGACTTGGGAGTGAAGACAATAAGCTAACAACAAGAAAATGAATAAATCAGTTGGATTACCAATAATGCATTTGACGGATCCGTGAATGTCCAGATACTCTCAGACAGCTGAACTCACGGGTTTCCTGAAGGGAAGAAGGATCTGCCTCCTTATTACATGGAAATAGTTGCCGGGATTTGAACAGTTTACGACGATCCAGTTGCAGTCATACAGCTGACGCACCTCAAAGTCATCAGTGGCTTTCTGCAGGCGAAATAAAAGGTACATTCATGTATTCATTCTGGTGAAAGACTATGAAATCTTTGTTTATAACAACACCGTATTAATGTTTAGAGACAGTCTTACAGGACTAAAGTCCGGGTCATCATTGCACATCTGCAGGAAGCGCTCTGGACGGGCAGAGGAGTGCTCGGGACCCTGTGAAGGAACAAAATAAATCCAGATCATCTCATTTACAGCCAGTACACAGAGTAGTGTGTAGAGAGAATTGTGGGTAATAATAGCCTTACCATGCCCTCCATGCCATGTGGCAGCAGTAAGACAATGCCGTTCTGGCGAACCCATTTAGCTTGGCCAGGGCAGATGAACTGGTCGATTATACACTGAGCCGTGTTATGGAAGTCTCCAAACTGGGCCTCCCACAGAACCAGAGCATTAGGATTGGCCATAGCAAAGCCCAACTCAAAACCTAAAGAAAACCACACAGAATGAAAGAAAACATGAAAGTGTCTATGAGCGTGCTCTTCCTTTCATTTAAGCGTAAGCGTCTGAATACCTAGTACTCCATACTCCGACAGAGAGCTGTTGCAGACAGTGTACGGGGCTTGGTTAGGGGACACGTGGTTCATGGGAATGCAGATCCTCTTGTCTACGTTCTGGTCATGGAGAACATGGTGACGGTGACTGCAAATAAAGCAAACAACAGATCAGTGACCTCTTACACCAGCCTAAGATCCAAACTAATGCTGCCTTTGAAGGTGTCGCTTATATAAAAATGGTCTATCACACAGAAATGTGCAGACATTACTACCCATCTACATTTACCGTATTTTTCGGACTATAAGTCGCACCTGAGTATAAGTCGCATCAATCCAAAAATTCATCATGATGAGGAAAAAAACATATAAGTCACACTGATCTATAAGTGCATTTATTTAGAACCAAGATCCAAGAGAAAACATTTCCGTCTCCAGCCGCGAGATGGGCGTCTACGGCTGGAGACGGTAAAGTTTTCTCTTGGTTAATTTCTCTTGGTTCATGTCAAATTAATTTTGTCGCAGGACCAAACAAACTATGAAAAAAAGTGTGACTTATAGTCCGGAAAATATGGTCAATTGATAATATATGATAATGATTATATGTTTGTACCTGAAGGTTCCTCTCTCCACATCTTGGCCGCTGAGACGCACATGGATGCCCTCCTTGAGCAGAGAGCCAAAGGCCATGTACTCTCCCAGAGCCCAGTCCACGGTCCTGTTCTTGATCATGTCAGCACGGCCCTTCAGAATACGACTCAGACCTGCACATGAAGGGAAGACGAGTATTATTGTAACAGAATGCATGAAATGTGTGCATATGTATGTACTATTTTTTTAGATCTAGTGCACCTCCATGAATTTTGAAGTCCTCCACGGGTACTGATGACGCCACTTGTCCGATGTGGGACAGCTCCTCCTCTGGCAGACCAGTGGATGGGCAGCTCATACTCTTGGGCTGACCGTCCAGAGTGAAAAAACCTGCACACCAAACACAATGTCTGTGTTATTAGATCTAGAAACACATGAAGCATTTTTAAATCAGTATTGCTTAGTCAGAGGTTTTGACCTCACAATACAAAGTCTGGCACATACTGCAATTGTCATAACCAGGCAAAAAATATATAAATATATATCTATATTTTTGGTCACGTATGCATGTCTTCTCCAATCATTGAGTCGGTTTAAAAAAAACCCTTGCAAACTCATGCTCAACTGCTTCCACCAATTTTGAGCACAACACCCACATCCAAACATCAAACGATGCACAGAACCAAGTCTCCGTGCTACATTCTTTCTTTTTCGATCACTTAGTTTGGTTATACATCCCAATATGGAGGAAAAGATCTGTCACTACTTCTGTTTCATTGAAACATTAAATTCATATATGCAATATGTATGAAATATGCAATGAAAGATCCATTGTCTGCCTGTGGACGTACCTTTCAAGTCTGACAGTATTTCTTTAACAATTTGGGTCATAATTCAAGGATGTAATTCAATAATATCACACACCTGGCCAGGGGGAGTCCAGCCAGTGCTTGATGTGGAGGATCTTCTCATCCTTAGAGCGAGCATAAGCTTCCTCACAGATTTTGTCGTACTTGGAAAACTCTTCCTGTGGAAACAAGAAACGGGTGAAAACACTTCGGAAAGACTAGCTGAAGATACAAGGCAGCTGATTGGTTCTGGGCAGGAGCATCTGACCTCATACTCCTGTAGTGAGACGGCACCTTCGGCGATGAGCTTCTCGGCATATTTCTGCAGAACTCCCTTCTGCTTCTTGATCTGTTTGTACATCAGTGGCTGGGTGAACATCGGCTCATCCATCTCGTTGTGGCCATTACGGCGGTAACATACCTAAAGGAATGAAGTCGCATGCCTGATTGATGTCATGAACTAGAACAATAAGTCCGAATAACGCGTTTATAAAAGATGCAAAACACTATCACACACCAGGTCCACCACCACATCTTTGTGGAAGGTGGCTCTCCACTCTGCGGCCACGTTGCACACGTACACTACAGCTTCGGGATCATCTGCGTTGACGTGGAATATGGGGGCATTGACCACACGGGCAACATCAGTAGGATACGGAGAGGAGCGCGCCATACGAGGATCTGTGGTGAAGCCGATCTGAGAAGGACGTGCAGAGGGGATGTGTTAGCATGTATTGTCATGAATGAGTTTGTTTGTGGGTGTTTGTGCTCATGCACCTGGTTGTTGACCACCACGTGCACAGTGCCATGTGTAGTGTAGGACGGCAGATCGCTCAGATGGAAGGTTTCATAGACAATGCCCTGACCTGCAAAAGCAGCATCACCATGGATCAAAATGGACATCACCTGAAACAAAAACACACATGGGAAAGAACATTTAAAAGCTGTTAGTTATTTAAAATAGATCTTAAAGACACTAGGGATGCACCGATATTAAATTCTCAAATATACATATAAGCCACATGTGACAGCATGTCACTGGTCATGTTATAATAAATAAATGATTAAATAAAGTTCAAAGAGTTTTGTTTAAAACTAGGGGTGCTCCGATCACGATCGGCCGATCGTTATGCGCATCTCGTCAGTAAAGCCGGTTCTCTAATCAGCGGTTAATTCCATCAGGTGCGTGATTTCACATAGAGCAGCTGTTACTACACAGAGCCGTTGTTAACTCTCTATTAACAATGACTCTGTGTAGTAACAGCTGCTCTATGTGAAATCACGCACCTGATGGAATTAACCGCTGATTAGAGAACCGGCTTTACTGACGATCGTGATCGGAGCACCCCTACACAGTATGGTATGGGGCGTAACATTTCTGTCACACGTTTGAGGTATTCAGCCAATCACAACGCACTGGACAGCTGGCCAATCAGAGCACCTTTTCAGACCGGTGAGCTTTGTAAAAATTGTCAGATTTAAAAAAAAAGACTGGGCACAGAGGAGAAACAATAATGAAACTTTTTTTTGAACCTTAAACCACTTAAACATATTGCATTATACAAAATTATTTTTAGCTACATCATATGACCGCTTTAATGGGTCACACTACACTATGTGCAGTGTGAACACCAAACCAAACCTTTAGGTGCTCTCATGAGAACTAGAGCCCCAAAAAAGTTGGTGGTCAGTGAGATTTCTTTTCTTGAAATCAAAACTTTTATTCAGTAGTGATGCATTAAATTGATCCAAAGTGAAGACAGTAAAGATATTCATAATGTTACAACAGATTAATATCTGAAAATAAATTCTGTTCTTTTAAACTTTATATTCACCAAAGAATCCTGAAAAAAGGATCATGGTTTCCACAAAAATAAAAAAACAACAACTGGTTTCAACATTGATAATAAAATAAAATGTTTCTTGAGTATCAAATCAGCACATCAGAATGATTTCTGAAGGATCATGTGACACTGAAGACTGGAGTGATGATGCTGAAAATACAGATTTACATCACAGGGATAAATTACAGTTTAAAATACATTAAAATACAAAACATTATTTTAAATTGTCAAAAATATTATATAATAGTGTTTTACTGTACTTTTGCTAAAAAAAATAATAATATGCAGCTTTGAAAGAAAAAAAAATCTTAACCTCATTTCTTTGATTGATAGTGTGTATAATAACACCAGGACACAGCCCAAGTTTGCTGCCCTTTATGTCTCACCTGATTTCCTTCTGTGTCTCCGCAGTAGAACTGCTCCGCTTTAGTCTTGCCCTGCACCACCGGGTTCACCGCTTCCAGATGGGAAGGGTTGGCCATCAATGACAAAGTAATATTCCTGTCAGTCACACGGTTTATCCTCCTGTGGTACATGCCCAAGTGGTACTTGACATCTCCTGTACCCTGTAGAGGTTCAGACACATTTCATCAATTGCACTGGTTCCTATGTCTGTACTGATGATTAGTTTCACAAGGATCCTAAAAGTGCACACAGATGCAAAACGTCACTTACCTCATCAGCAGCTTCCAGTTTAGAGTCAAACTGACAGAAAATTTGCTCCAGTTCCTTACGGATCACATTAGCAAGCACGTTCAGACGGCCTCTACAGAGAAAGACCGAAAGAGCAAGAGAGTTTCTATCTGATACCATCTGTCATGGTAATATCTGTTTCCACTCCTTTATGCTCATCTGCTTTCCACATTTTAATTGTTTCATCTACCTGTGAGGCATTCCCATGATGACCGTGTCTACTCCCTTATCGCTGGATTTATCAATGATGGTTTTGAGCGCTGGGATCAGACTCTCACATCCCTCCAGCCCAAAGCGCTTCTCAGAGGACCATTTCCTCTGCAGGAACTCCTCAAACCTGCAGAAATCAGCACACACATATTACAGAGATCCAGGAAACAACTAAAAAGGGTTTCAAGAAGAAAATATCCATTTAAACATTCCCAGTTTTGAGAAATGCATTACACCAGACACACCAATTTAAAAGTTTTGAAAAAATAGTTGGTAATGTGTCAGTTCAGACTGAGAGAAACATTCACATGTTTTTGAAGAAAAGGTTTTATGAAGGTATATACCTTCGCATGTGGCTTCTGTGTGAGTTTTTTTGTGTACCTGGTGGAGCGGACCATGCGAGCCAGCAGTGTCCTCTTCTCCTCCAGGCTGAACTGCATCACTCCAGGCCTCTCAAACTTCTGTCTGATCCACTGACACTGGTCCAGGTCATTGATGAACATGAACTCAACCCCTATATGCTGGCAATACGCCATCTGAGAAACAAAAAAAAACACCCAATTAAGTACCCAACCACTAAACAACAATGTTAGTTAATCATCAGTTTCTGGGGACCCCAGTGGGCTCCAGGCCCCTGGTTGAGAACCACTGCATCATGGTAGTCTTCCTAGGACACTGAGTGATAGAAACATTCAGACAGACCCGAGGCTGAATTATTCCTAGCGTCCTCACTCACCTCTAAGCGGCGGATGATCTCTCTGAGGGGCAGAGCGCTCTCATTGCCCCCGATGAAGGTAGTGGTGGGCAAGTGGAACACTTTATCCAGATCAGACTCTTCCAGCCCATAAAAACCTGAGAGCCAAACACACAACACGTCCAACCCAACCCAGAGAAGAAGGACAGGGGGAGAGGGCGGGGGACAGGGTCAACAGAAAGAGAAGAAACACAAAAGAAGGCCAGCATAGATGCCCGTGGATAGAGGAGAAATGAAAGTGACAAAGTGGAAGGAAGAGAAAACAAACCCGAGTGAGAAGGGGGAGATATAAATGACAGAGACAATGAAACAAGAAAAAGTAAATCAAGACAGACAGGGAGAGAAAAAAACAAAAAACAAAAAAAAACAAGCATGTGTGAGTTAGTTGGGGGATGAATAAAGTAAATGTGAGGATGCCATGCACAACCAGAAACACAGGGGATTGGAGTGATATGGAAGTAGACCACAAAAAGCACCAGCAAATAGCACGATCAAAGTTAAATAATAGTTACAGCAAAGCGAACAATATATACAAAGAACATGAAGTGTAAATAGATGGATGGAAAAGGAGAAAGAATGAGAAAATTAAGACAAAAGATGGATGGTTTAAAAATAGTTGAGAGTTGGGGTGTGGGGCAAAAAAAAAGAAAAGGATAAAGTGGGTTAAACAGCATAATCATTGTCAATAATATTGGTGTTAATAACTCTATTATAATTGTTGCATTAAATTCATCCTGAACTTAACATGTAAATGAGCAGCTTTGATTGTGAGCTGCAATTAATGTATTGAACAGTGAAGAGCCCATCTAGTAGTATAATGAGACTAATTTAATATATTTGTTTATTATTAATTCAGCAGCTCAAGTCAAAAACTGAAAGATGATGTACTATTTCATATACAGTTATACTGTGTACACTAAAGTACATATATTATGACACAAAGTACAGCTCTGATATAAGTGTGTAAATAAACATCAACATCTGTACTATTAACAATGGTTATGGTTCATTGTTATGTTTCCTAGGCCTCTAAAAATCAATAAGGAAATAAAGAAAGAAATAAAAAGAGAAACAGTCATCGAATGTAATTTGAACTAGTATCTGTCTGTATAAGTTTCATGATTTCATGCTTTTAGATTACTACAATTTCAATTTAATCATTAAAAATGAAATCTAGAAAAAATAACAGGCCAAAAACTGAACCAAAAAAAAGAGAAAAAAATTAAAAAAAGGATCAGAACACAGGAGAAAACCTGAGTTTGGGGGAAGAAAAATTTTAATTAAATTTTATTACTATATTGGATTTCATAGGGCCCCAATATCCTTAAACAGGGATGATAAATATTTACAAAATATAATATTTAAATAAACAAATAAATACATACATACATTGCAATAAACACTGATCTCACAAAACCTGTCAATATGTCCAGGTCACATTTCAAATAATAAATAATAATAATTCTATAATAAATAAAATGTTTTGAGAATTTAAGGCCCCCATTTCTAAAAAAAAAAAAAAAAAGGGGGGGGGTGTTCAATTGTTTCTGATTTTAGAAGAAAGATGAGCTGGACATTTGGTTGTTAGATTCACCATTGAACTGCACACATTCAGACTCCCAAAGCATGTGTGTGCAGGCTTCAGACAGATTCTCTATAATCCACAGCAGCACTACGATTTCAGATACCACAACATGCGGGTTAACAGCTTGGCAGATGTGTAGTCTTTGAGTATTAAACTGCCTACAGTTTCTCTGAAACACTTCATATATTTGGCAACAATTTCATAAATGGATGGAAAATGAGTATTTACTGCTGTTCATTCAGTACCTACGGCTGGACAGAGATAAACACATGGAAACTAACCGGTCTGTGTTGATCATTTTGGATGTTTGGCAAGGAGTGCAAAAAGAGGCAGCCATGCACCTGGAGGCATATGAGCGGGTGTGTTAAAGACAGAGACCGACCTATAGTAGATCAGAGTGTGTTAAAGACAGCGCTAATGAGAGCAAGGCAGACGGGGGAAATGGGAGAGAGACTGAGGGAATGTTTCTAGTGTGTTTATGTGTGTGTCTGGATGTGTGAATATACAGAAGGGTGTGTGTGTGTGTTTGGGGGATATTACAAGAGGATACACGTAGCCTTTATTAACTCCCACATAAAGTTTTCCTTCACCTCATCTGAAGCTAGTGAACAGCAAAGCCACCAAAATGCATTCCACATTAAAATAACCTCCCCAAAAAAGCCAGCCCTTGAGCAGAAGAATTCATCACTACAATCACAATGTTCACATCCCATCCCAATTATCACTTCTTTTTTAAATGCGTGTGTATCCTACGATCTTTCAACAGCATTTTTTATGACCTGATCTTTTACGGCTCATTAGAAATATTCAGAGTTGTTCAGAATTTAAAGGCTGATGATTACTTGATGTTTGCCTTTTCTTTGTTTTTAATAATAAATAGGAAATGTGTTTACGTTATTTCACTTATAACTGATACAGATCACGGTTAGGGTTGGGTATCGTTTCAATTTTATCGATTCCTAGTTTCGATTCCAATTAGATAAAAAAAATCCTATATATCTATATATATACACATTTTTTTTTTTTTTTAAGTAAATCAAACATTTAGATGTCAAAGATGTATTCTGTCTTTTTACAACGCATTCTGTTGCAGCTGAATAACATGAGTAAAACTCAGCAGCCTACAAAACACTGCAAGAGGAATTTTGCCTGTGCTTTAAAAAAATACCATAGCAAAAACAACTAGATTCATATACATTTCAAATATTAAGTGTTAAAGTAAACAATAAGTAAATCAATTAGGAATATCCTTAATATATACACAACTAAACAAAATTTCAGGTACAGAAACTGCAATTAAAAGTTTAAAAACACTGCATAGTTTTCTTTTTATAAATAAAATAAAGATTCATCAATTAAAGTTATTAAATGTATTCAGTCAAGATCAGTGAATGATTCTTTTTCATTCTTTGATTAACATTAATGACAGGCAGCGTATTTATTAGGCTGTTGTCTCGAAGCAAAAATACTGTACATGTGTGTTTTCTTTCTCATCTGTTCACGTAAGACAAAAAGGGCCGTGTTTATGATGAGGATCCTGACGATCAGACCTAGAGGGACTTCTTTTTTGTAGACACAAGATCGATCACTATATAAAATCGTCAGATCGCCCACCGCTACTGCACTCTAGAACCGAAAGTTCTAGAATGACACCTGCAAATTTTCAGGACTTTCACAAATCACATTAAACACAGTAAATCAGAGCAAATAGTTTTAATAAAGTTTAAATAGTTTACAGTCTCCATATCTTTTAGGCTACGTTTAAAACTAGTGCGTTCCATTTTAAAACTGCTCATAATTTCTATTCATTTTCCACTGATTTACTGATGAGAATTTGCTGCTTCCAGCACTGTTTTCTGTTCAGTGATACTCGCTGTTCATATGCCAATGATATTTAGCGTTTATAACCTGTCTTTTCTACGACGAACATCCATTACACTTCCACGTTTAGTTCTGTAAATAAGAAACGCAGAAAAACATGAAGCTAATATATGTGATTAGACAGTTTATGATTTGTATGATTTTCATAAGATTCTGGATATTTTCATACTAATGGCCTCTTTCAGAAACATTTAATGACTAAAATCCTCATTAGATCACGATCGGAAGTGATTACAAACATTCAATTGGTGGTTTAAAGTGAGTTTCGAGTAAAAGCGGAGTGTAAATCTTAAAAAAAGCCCTAAAATGCTTTCCAGTAAAGTTGCCCAGACAAGTTTCTTCAATCATCAATTTAACACAATTCCCCATCATAGTGAATAAATTATAAAGGTGGAGCTGACATTCAATAACCAATGGTCATGGAAAGCAGTTTAACATCCTAAACAAGTCCTAACCAAGATTTGGCGGACATTCACAATTCCTCACCCAGTTTATCCGATGATGTAATAATGTCATTGGGAACGCATGAATCCAGATCAGTATCCATAATCCCCAGAGGGTCCAGCTGAGCCACATGGTGACCACGTATCTACAGAAGACAAGAGGTCCCCCCACAAACATGGGAGCCGAGTGGAAAACCACCCAGAAGGGAAAGATATCGAAGAGGGGAGGAAGAGGGCACAGAAGAGGATGTGCAGAGCAGCAAGAGAACAAGAAAGTTGAGATGATATAGGAGGTGTGATTGAAGATGAAACGAAGTGTCGTGTGCAGAGGGGGTTTAAAAACAGGGGAAAGAGGAATTGAGAGAAATGGGGAGAGATAAAGGGAAGGGGAAAGCGACAATCACACAAAACAGGCTCATTAATGGTGGTCTGTTGAGCTGTGTGGGACAGAAAACATTTCTCACCAACATGCTGGAACCCAGTAGCTACTGGGGACTCGTCAAAATTTACACAATTGATGCCAAGTGGGTCAAGGTTTGCATTGTGATGCCCCATTACCTGGAAACAAGGCAACAGCAGTCACAAGACATGAGGAGTCCACCAAGCAGATACCATGACTGTGAAATCAAGCCCAATCTTTCTCAGTATCACAAACGTGAGATGTACAGTAAAACTATGCAACCAAAATGAGGTATTGCACAATTTGAGTTCTTAAATCAAATGGGACTATCTGCTAGAGATCGACCAATATCTAATTTACCAATTAATCACCACCTTTATGAAACCATTTATTTGCTTTATGGAACTACTGGTTATCGGGAAAATCAACCGAGGTAGTTGCAGAATCAGATCTTCTTTTGTTGTTGTTGCTGCTAGTGTTGTTAAATTCATCCGTGTTCCACCGCAGCCAGTGGGTATTAAATCAAAGTCAAAGATGGAAACTGTTCACCTTTTCTCTAAATTCAGCATTGAAAATTGAAAAATATATGACAGTTATAATTCAAGCTGTATTACTACTCCATATGATTTAAAAAGAAAATTGTCATTGTGAATTTGTTTTTTCAAAACATTCTCATGTATCAATGTTAATTTTGTAATAAAGTTCAGCACTAATTAAGTTTTTAACTGAAAAGTAAATGAAAGTTTTCATTGATATCACTTATATTAGAAGCTATCGACTAAATTAACCAATTATCAGCCAGATTTTTCACTTTAGCTATCGGCAAACTCCAATACTGGTCGATCTCTGCTATCTGCTTCGTGGATGTTCTCCTGTAACCTCAAAAAGCATCTTTTATTTTTTTTTAACTTTTTTACAAAATGAACATGGATCTCTTACCTTCACACTGCAACTCAAAGGTAGCACTGGAATATCACTTTTAAGACAGTATTTTTAAAGAAACCTCACTAGGGCTGTGACGGTGGCTGATTTTTACAACCACGGTGGTCATGGACCAACAACCGCCGAGGGCGTGGTCGTGGTGTTGATATATATATATTTAATGTATAAATTAAACGCTAGCGATGCAGCGTGACAAAATACTCATTATAATCAGTGATGCTACACTGGATGCAGTATGACACGACATGATAAATCCCCCGTTCGGTCTGTGAGGTACTGACACAGAGTTCAAATGTCCTGTGTAGACACTAGACAGACTAAACCTGTTGGAACGCGGCGGTGTTGTGTCTGGTTTATTTTTATGTCTCGTTTGTTTTTGGCCAGTTTGAAGAAAGCTTCACCAAACCTGACCAGCCAGGCGTTTGCGATCACGCGAACTTGTGCAAATGTGGATGGGTGATAAATGGAAATGGCTCCAGATCAGCGATGTAGTATTTGGTTTCCCAACAAGGTCCATTGCCCAACGCTAAATTAATTTGCTGAATGCATAAACTGTATTTTTCTTGCGATCAAACCTGCCAATCTAAAGGAAACGCTGTGTATGGTGTCTGAGGTAATTTGTGAATTACCCTAGACTTACCATAGAATGTGCAACTATTACTGTTATTACACTTGTATACATAAATTTGTATTACGCTTGCTATAGAGTGTGTGACGTCACGTGTACTACCACTGGTGGCAGTAGACAACCGCGGTGACGCAGTTGTCACGCAACCGTCACAGCCCTAAACCTCACAGGGTTTTTTTTTTAAATCAGCATTTGTACCTGATAGGCCCTGATGAGGGACTGGACTGCCAGATGGTCTTCCACCAGTTTCTCCACTTTCGGCTGAGCCCCCACCAGAGACTGGGCCTGAGGGAGCCCGGCCAGACTCACTCCCATTGGAGGAGGACTCTGGTAGGCTGTACCCGGGGGGGCACCAGCATTAGCATTCCTGAAGAAAATGTCCCAAGACTGGAGAACAGAAAAAAGAGCCAGGATTTAGTCTCTTTAGGTAGAGACTTAAGCTGCAATCAATAGATAATAACATACTGAACTGGATATGACACTACTAAAATCATTTTAAGCAACATCTAATAAAGCAGGTAAGAATCCTTTAACATGGTGCCTCAGTTTGGACTGTGCAATATGCACAAAAAAAACCCTAATTTGATTGGTCTTGCGATTTTAATCATGATTTTGACACACACAGACATGCTTTACAGTCATAAATGCATTCATTATGAATTTGAAACATATTTTCAAAAGAAAACCAATTAAAGCTTTATCAAAAAGTTGTAACATGTCTCTAGAATGGATAGAAGTCAGAATAATCACTAAGTAAAGATGCAACAAAATATCTAGACAAATGGCAAAAAAAAAAAATAATAATAATAAAAAAATGATTCCCGTTTCCAGGGATTTTTTTTTTTTTTTTTTTTTGCTATGCACAGCTCATTGTAGTTGTGCCTCAGGTGTTGAAATAGATTTGTTATACATTATACAGCATGTGTATGCGGTGCAGATTAAAATAGTGCGCGAGCGCAAATCTTTCCGCTCGCACGCAGATTTACTTTGCTTTGACACAAAACCAGACACGCATGATCAGATACACGCTGCTCTCACCAGGAGCACAGTTGTCTCCTCCTCTCGCTATTCTCTTGTGCTAGATATTAATTATTTTCGCACATTTCTAACCTTTTCCGTTCACATCTTTTACCGTGTGCAGTGTAAACGCTCTGATCCATTAACATGGGCTCGGAAAAAACTACACATCATAGACAGAGCTTGTGAACTTGGCGTTACGTAGGCATATGGCCAGTCTGTTCTGTTCTCACACTCCATTTAGTCACACTGCATTTTGATTGGATCGGATAGCATACTGCGGGAGGTCGGGGCCACGGAAAATCATGCTATAAAGCGATTTAGAAATCGCGCATGCTCAAATCGTGATTTTATGACGATTTCGATTAACCGCACAGCCCTACACTGTTCCACAGTGTCATTCAATTAAATTGTTAAACTATAAAAAAAAAATTCTTACAAACATCGATTCGCTACAGGAGGCTTTTATCCATCCCCCGGAGCTGTGTGAGACACTTTTTATTAATGGATTGCCGCTATTTATTTAACTTCTTTTGGACTGAAGCACTGCAACACCCACCAAGTGCCATTAAACAGCTTGAAAGCTCGAAGACAAATTTTAGTGTAACTACGACTGGATTTTTGAAAGAAGAAAGTCATATACACCTAGGATGACTTGAAGGGGAGTAATTTATGGGCTAATTTTCATTTTTGGGTGAGCTAACCCTTTAAGCTCAGGGACAACTCATCCAGCAACATTTGTGCTACAGAGAAAAATGGATGTTACAGACTTTAAATCATGTTGCTCTCCCAGAAAACTGGAATCAGCTGAATTAACACTTAATACAATATTTCAAGGCATTTTTTAATAATTAAACTGATCCTCACAATTAGGATAGAGACCGTTAATGCTACTTTGTGTTTTTAATGCTTCACCAATATAATGTGAAGTTAAAGAAGATGTTCAGGGATTGTGGTACTTTCCCTGATTGATTGATTGATCATAAATGAGCTGGAGCTTTACAGTGCATTAACATTCATATAAACACTGGTCTCTCTCAAAGCATGTGTGTACATTTACACATAATACTCATAATGTTCAATAATGATGGTATTGGAGCCTTTTGAAAAGGTATATAAAATAGATGCCAATGATATTCGATACAGATTATTATTATCACAAGGAATTTCAAATCTTCATTTCTTTCAAATTTAAAGGCAGAATTTTGCTCCTAAGTGAAAGTTGTAGAACCCACATTGTTAACTTTGTTTTTAAACTACTCTTTTTGGTCAGAACATGACAAACACTTGACATTTTGCCTTAAAATAAATGCATTTATAGAAGTTGAATTTCTTTGTTTCTGCATGATCTAATGAGTGAGTCTAATGAGTGAGTCTTTGACGCATATCTTATTTTATATTTGTTTTTGGTCTCTTAGACATGCATGTTAAATAAACCAGTTTGATTTCCATTTGTCAGGTATCAATTTCAGGAATTAATAGATCTGGACAATTATTGGACAAGACGGCTTTTAATAAAACTTGGCTAGATCAAGGATGTAGTCCTGGCGGGCCACTGTCCTGCAGAGTTCAGCTCCAACCCTGATAAAGCTCATCTGCCTGCAGCCTTCTAGTAATCCTGAAGAATATGATTAGCTGATTCTGGTGTGTTTGATTAGGGTTGGAGCTAAATTCTGTGGCCATTCTGACTTTGCCCATCCCTGGGACTAGGATCAGTAACCCTCAAATCTGGCTTGCAAGATCCAACTTCCCTGCAGGGTTTAGTTCTAACCCTAAAAAAAACACACACCTGAGTTTGCTAATCGGTGTCTTCAGGATCAATAGAAAAATCACAGGTATGTTTGTTTGATTAGGGTTGGATCTAAAAGTAGATCTCACGAGCCAGATTTGCAGATCACTGGACTAGATGATTTAGTGAGAACTTGAAAAAAATGGCTGTGGTTTGCCCAAAAGAGTCGGGTACCTTCAACACCCATATATATATTTATATATATATATATATATTAAAAAAAAAACCTTTACCAAACCTTCAGACCCTGAGTGAATGCCTGATTCTAGATGGGTCAAGAGACCTGGTCATCATATTTGGAAGCCCAAGTATATCTTGCCACCATTGGTGTCTCTACGTTCAATTTAACTCACAATGGTTTTGAGAAATGCAGCCCTGGTCCAGTTAACGTAGGCTGTGTTTACACTGCAAATCTTAATGCACAGATCCGATTTTTTGACTATATCCGATTTTTGGCCTCCATGTTTACATTCACTTTTGATGTGACTGATATCCGATATCTGTGTTTACATTAATTCACACCCAAAATGATTTTCAGTGATAGCTCTACTATGCACATGGTAGACCCTCAGGTTTTGAATGGGCTGCTATTAAAATTATTTATATAATTCATGTTGAGTGGCCATTATTATTTGCCAGCATGGCCAACGGCTGTCATGGCACAAAATCTGACTGAATGGATAAAGACCAGAAAATAACAGTAATTTTCATGTTATTTTGAATTGAGAGAGAGAGAGATAGAGAGAGAGAGAGTGTGCATGAGCGAAATAGTGAAGCTTGTTGGTTTAAACAGCAAAGTTATCACCTTATTGCTGAGAAATGTAATTGAGCTTTTAGTAGCGAAGCTACTGTATTTATAATAAGGTGACCATATGAGCCATTTTCCCAAGACGCGAACTTGCCAGGATTTCTATATTGCCTAAAACATCCAAAGAAGTTTGACCAATAACAAGCAGGTATGTTACATAATCAAAAAAATCATGGCGTGTGAGAAGGTGAGATCTAGAGAGAATGATTAAAGTGTCGTGACATTCAGCCAAAACTGACGAAAGCAATGCAAATACGTACATGTTAGGTGTTTGTTTGTTCAATCAAATTTAAGGGCATCGCTGCGCACCGATCATTGTATGACACCAAAGTACCAAGATGTGATTTGTGATTTATAAGGAGTTGTCTGCTCTGCTCTCTATAGCTCTTATGAATGCAATTCATAAGAATGCATACAATGATCGAACTGCACAGCACAAACAGCCAAAATCTGGATATTTTAGGCAATATAAAAATCCTGGCAAGGACGCGTCCCGGGAAAATGGCTCATATGGTCACCCTAATTTATAAAAATAATGGGAAAGGGTTGGAAAACCAGCTCCTGAATGTTGCACACTTCCTTACATACACGTTCCCAACCTGAATAAAATGTGAGAGCATACAGCACACCAGCATTTAAATGCAGTCTTTAAGAACAAACGTGTCATCCTCACATTTTGATGACTCTTACTTCTGAGGAGAATCGGATGTGTGTCTTTAGACGTAAGTCAGATGTCCAGATATTGGATATGTTTCTGATTTAAAACCAAAAGCAACACAGTTTGGATGCAAAAAAAGAAATAATAATAAAAATAATCCAATCTCATGCAGATTTTTGTGTGCAACCAATTCCGATCTGTGTAAGATGTGAGCAATAGATAAATAAATAAAATAAAACAAAACCATGATTTATTTGGGTCTATGGGAAACAGGGGCTTTGGGTCTAGGGTAACGACTGCTTTTTGGACCCAGTCTGTGGCCAGTCGATGAATTGCAGTTTAAATCACGTATGTGTCGGTTTCAAGAGAGAGACCGGAATGTTGTCGCTTGGTGTAAATGCAGCCATATATACATGGTTTCTGCATGTTTTATAAAATGGAAATGTAAGGCTTTAATTAAAATTCTAAGAATAAATTGAAGGGAACACAATGCATCAGTATGTTCTCTAAATGTGCTTGTTAAGTGTACGATTAGTTATAAACTGATCTCCATTAATTCAGTTTTATGACATAATACTCTTAAAGTTATTTTTTAAAATCTTGGCTTACATAAATTTTTATGTATGCCATGTCATAGCATTAAGGCTACTGTAATTTGCCCCCTGACTAAGCATTTAAAGAATTTAGGGGAAACATTTAAATAATCCTGTAAAGAATGCAGAATCGAATCATCATAATCTAATCGAATTTAATTGTGAATCAAATCGTTATAAATTAGCAAAAATCTTTCTTGAATCAAATCGAAAACCTATTAATCTTGAATGAATGAATCTATGAATCGTGAATCTATGAATCGTGAATCTATGAATCGTGAATCTATAAATACTAGTTATTAATGTTGTGCGCTGCGCTTGGGCTGAAGAGCTGAATGAACACCGGTAAACTGAAGCGCTTTGCTGGCAGCTTAATTAACTCAAGGAAATGCATCAGAGAGGAGATTTATGAGATATTTATACAATATAAACATATCACAACTTTCAAGGTAATTCAAATTGAAAATGACTGAAGGTGAAACACCAGTAGACTATTATTAAATAGTCTATAAATATTCTGTAAAAACAATGAACAGCAGCTTTCAGCCTGATGACAGTCATAAGCATAACATTATAAAGAGAATAGTACCGTATGAAAAGTTGTGAATTCAGTGAATTCATGTGAATTTCAGCCCCTTTTTTAGAGGAAGAAGAGCACGTCGAGTTACACCTCTGACTAACATGTAACTTAGTTCAAGTTTCATGCATTTGTGTCTTTTCGTGCATATATAAGTTTTAATATTACATTTATGTTGTATAAATATCGGATTCTCATATAACATAATTAACCTGCTAACAAAGCACTTCAGTTTAACGGTGTTCATTCAGCTCTTCAGCAACAGTGAACACAGCTTAAAAAGTAATGCTGCTTTTTGAAACAATGCTAGCTATTAATTAAAGATACTTTTTCAAAATCATTGATATATTATTATTAATAATAACAACCACCACTTATTTTCATAATATTGACCAGTGACTTGTTTGCATTATTTTATTCACTTGGAAGGCTGTTATGTCTGATTTCTGTTGAAGTGTTTAATGGTGAGACTTTTTTTGTAATCAGGCTCTCAAAAAGTATAGAAAAATGTGGATTTAGATATATATATAAAGAATTATCGGTATCAGCCAAAATGTTCATATTGGTGCATCCCTAGGACGTTGCACTTACATTTGAACTGTGAAGGTATTATAACTAAAGGTCACAAAGACACCATGTGTCACCGTGTCCTGGAGCCGTCACACTCTCATGACTGCTCTAAAAATACTACAGGGATTCCAGCAATGTGAACTTACACATACTGCAGACAGACTGAAATTTAGTGTATATTTGTATTGGGACAGTTTTTTAAATTATGACAAGAAGCCCAAGACTTTTTGTTAGGGACTGACAAGGGAGTTGAGCTATTAGAAGGGTTTAAATTAATTGTTGCATTGATGCATCATGACAAGGATGTGCACGATTCTGCATCGATGCAGTAACAGACCATAATCGATTATAGCCTACTGACATCATACGCAACTGTGGTTAAATACACTTGAATCTCTGAATAATTTTATGTAGACCTGTCACGATAACAACTTTTTGTTGTGCAATACATTGCCCCAGAAATAATTGCTATAAACTATATTATTGCCATTTTAAGACCATTTCATACCACTGAATATTATGATTATAGATTATATACAAGCATAATAATGCAAGGCAGCTTACACACTTTCAAATGACGAAAAACTTTTAATTCTTACTTTGTGTATTGAGTGTGTATTTAGATCATGGAAATTTAACGAGAACCTGCAAAAGACACAGGAATGTGGAATGCAAAAACATGGTGACGTTAATTTTTATGTCAATATAATGGGCAATATATTGCACGATCAAAAATGATTGAGGTCATGTACACATTATGCGATAAATCTTTATATTGATTGTAACAGGCCTACTTTTATGCAACGAAATTGACGTAAACACAGTTATGTTTTCAGAACAAAACAAAACATCTGATATGAAGAAACAGATCTGTGCATTAGTGTGAATGCAGCCACTGTCTATGATCTCATCAGTAATAATCAAACAGCAATAATGCTGAGGAAAAAAGAAAAACCCATAATGATTGTCTGTAAACAGCTGGAAGGTTTCAGCCATTGGCACCACAGAAGAGAGGTCTCTTCTTTCCTTCTTCCCATAATGCACCTACACGTCCCCTGCCTCTTACCTTGTGCACACTCTTGGGATTCTCCAACCATGCATAGTACATCTCCTCGACATAGTTAGAGCTGGTTCCGTTCAGAAACGGCTCTGCGGCCCCCGGTGCCGTGTAGCACCTGAATGGCTGAAACGTCCTAGGGGTGGCCGCTGGCCTCTGCTGTGACAGATGTTTAGCAGTCTGTGAGGCCGTGATCGGCCGGAGCCGTGCCACACAAGTCCTTAAGCGGTGCATCGCAGTCTTTTAAACAAGCACCACCCACACTCAATAGTTCCTGGATGTCCCCAGTGCCACAACAGAAAAGAGAAGTGTCACCTCCTTCTTCTTCTTCTTCTTAAGCTCAAACGGAAAAGGCGTTTCAATTTGCTGGGGAAGAATAGATAGCCCAAAAAGCCCTTGACCGTTTAATCCTATCTGTAGTTTGTACTCTGGAGAGAAAAAAAGAAAAAAAAAAAAAAAAGGAACAGACAAGTCAGAGGTGCATTGAAATAAATTTGATCTCAACATTTAAGAGACAAATAGATTAGATGGATAGGAGGACACTGAGATTTTTAGTGCAAAATCAACACAAACAGGTATAATCAGGTACAACAGTAAGCTGGAATCTTAAATCATCAAAATAAAACATCTTCATACGGCTCAGAATGTAATCTCATTTCATATCTGTTTATGCAATTCTGTGCTTTACGTGACATAATGGCTGCTTCCAGAGAACAGACAAAGGTCAAAGAGCTAGTCGAGCTCCCGATAAAGACTATGAGCTCCAAAGGATTCATATTGTTGAGGAAAATAATTAAATACTTTGTAAACTGTAAAAGGCTTGGTGGTTCTTAAATATACAAAGTAACTGTGGAATACAAATTGTTTCAGAATGGTTTTGGCTGGACTGACTGACATCGAGTCACACAGAAATGATAACTATGCAAAGTGTTTGTTGAATGATGAAAGAAACTGAGTGAACTTGGAATTTATTTTTCCTCCAATTGATATGATCCGCTTTCCCGACCTACACCAGCATAATTCAGATAAGTGATGTAATGCGGTCACGGTGACTTTTGATTCTTGAACATTTGCAACAAGAGAGGTTCAGTATTACATCAATACTAATGCACATGAAGAAATGAGTTCAATTTGAAATCACCCTAAAACATACTACAGATTATACAACACAGAGGTAAAAGCATCCTTTATCACATGTCTGATATGTAGCCTAATTTATAACATTTATCACCAGGAGTGTAGAAAACTCCTGTGAATAACATTAATAAATAAAGCATATTACAGGACCCTTCTCTCCCTCCACACGCCTGTGTTTTGACCTTGCGTCCACGTTCCACCCACAGGACCCGCCCACTGCAGATATTCAGAGCGCTGATTGGCTGGAGACTCCTAACCCCGCCCACCGGACATGCCGAGTGGAAAGCTAACTTAGACTCGGAATGTCAATCATAATGTCCTTTCCCTAAACATGGGTCTTATAGAAATATAAGCAGCCCACGCTTACCGCCGAATACTTAACATAAATCTTATTAATTTAAATGGACTGTTCGACGTATCGGTTTCAGAAAAAAAGACACAATACTCAACGGTTTCTTTTTGTGAACCGCGACACCTTGAGCTAGCAACAATAATGAGCTAATTAAAGGTCGGTTCAGGCATGTCAGGACAGTTTACTATTCTTTAACTAACGGGCTGACACTTAACATAAACACCTACTTGTCATAAGATATCAGGTAACTTTCTGTCACACCAAACAAGAACAAGCTGCTATGCTAATTAGAATTATTTTTAAGTATGAAACGAGTCTCATCGTTGGGTAATATACCGACATGGTAATCAAACATGCATTTAACGTCGGTCGGAAGTGTGTACATAATGCAAGAAGAAGGACGAACACTTACTTGTGCCGGCTGTCTTTGTGAACTGGTTGTGCACCGGAGTCCGCTGAGTGACAGAAAAGAACCAGACTTCCGTTACGGAGAACGTCAGCCGCCTCCGACGTCACTGCTATATTTCGCGCGGCATTTTTACTTGCAGTGAAATCAAACTCATTCCACCGAATCGGTTCTTTTGAACCGTTATTTTCAAAGAACCTTTCAAATTGATTCAACAGTTCTTGATTTGAACGTAATTACGTCATCGCGTGACATCCGTTGATCCTAAATGTTCCAGTTATGTCAACAAACAATATTTTACATAATTGCTGTAAACGTTTTAATGAAACCATTTAATTATTAATTACGATTTCAGGCGCTTCTGGGAAGTTTCTACTGTCGGACAGAGTAAAATAATACAATTTCACATGATGTGTAAAGTAAACGCCAAGGTCGTAACGTTACATTAGATGTGTGACTGATTATGGATTTATGGCAAATGTACTAATATAAGTTTCAACTACTAATTAGGCTACTAAAACAATAAAAAATGCAATAAAAAGCTAAATATAAATATGTACAAAAAAACGAATGAAAAAACTAAACAAATAAAAATGACAAAAGAACATAAGAAAATGACTAAAACTTAAAAAAATGAACATTAAGAATTTATTGATACTAAATAAATGAATTAATTTGATATTAATAAATATTATTGTGTATAAACACTAAAACAACACTGACAATAGTGTTTCCAATTAACATGGCTGACTAGCTCATGACACCGATTCACTGAAAAGTTCAGTCTCAAAAAATAATTGCGTGTGAGTTCGATAGAGTTCGCCAGTCTCAAGATAGATTTTGATTAATATGCTTAAGTATATATGTTTTTGCTTATTTATATGGTTATATACACGTATGTATGATGAAATCACTGTAGTATCATGCCAGTATCTCTCCAGTACATATTTGCAATGCTATGTCAATGATATTTAAAATACACTTAACAGCAAATTAAAAACATACCAGTGATTTTTATTTTCATATGCAAAACCCGAAATCATCAACCATCACACTGAAGGTAGATACTATTCTTGATCAATAAAACATCAATAATCCAGAATTCACAACTGCTACCAGCTGCTTGACCTGTCATTACACACAAATGGAAATGCAGTGCAAGAAGAGGGGAACCTATCATTCATTCAATCAATCATACACATTAACATAATACACAGATGAAAAATAACATTGTCATTGTTATCAGACATGTATTGTATGGCACTTGGCTGACTTTGCGAATAAAGAAATGTCCTAGTATGAGGATACTGTCCAATGTACTCTACAACAGACATGTTTGTGTGTTTGTTTGTGGGTGCATGACTGTATACACATACTCTACCTCTTGTGGTATTACAACCATCACAAACAAAGAGGTCTATATGAAACATGCATCTTTTTCAAAATGTTCTTTTTGTTATTACTTGACAGTTCCAGCAAGGAAGAGACTTTGTGTTTATGGCATAGTATGTGATATCATGCATAAAGTCATGTAGCCCTTGAAAACAATAGGAGAAAAGCTTCCATTTTGCTTTCATTGTTACTGTGGTTAAAAAACAAAAAAGGTAACACCACACTAAAACCAGCAGTCAAAACATAAAGTGTCACAAATCAGTCGGTTTTCATGTTTACCTGATTTTTTTTAGCTCAGCGGGGACACAATTTCACTTGGCAAATAAAGTAAAAAATAGATTTGCTATAAACGTTGTGTATAAATAAAAGTATGTCAATAAAGCTATGTATAAATGGTAAAATTACAGATTTAAATCACTGTGTCGGGTAAAAACAACTTTAAAGGTTAAAAACAAAATCACTTCGTCTTGCATTGCCGTTTTAGAAAACCTAATTTAGGAATATTATGCACCACAGTGCAAAAGACGATGATTTGAAGTTACCATGAGCCGTTTAGATACTACTAATGACTTGATAACCTTGCAAAATATTAAGGATGCCTCATAAACTAAATGATCACATTCGTTTTATATAACACGTTTTTTAGGGGGGAAATGATTAAACGTGATATTCAGAATAAAATTTGCACCAAAAAGTGTAAAAAGGCGGGAAGGAATAAACATGATAACCTATGATAAAAGGGTCTCTGTACATTCCTATAAACAGTGGATATTACTGAAGTGCAATCAGTCGCAGTGGTCCTATATAGCACATAATAGAAACATAACACAATTAAGGAGATCGGTGTGTTGCCATTGACATCTTTTGTCGGGTGACAGGTGGGAGGTGTTTAATTGGCTGAAGAGTTTTCTCGCTCACATCACGCACAAACTCTGTGATGTATTGTTGAGTGGAGGTTTCATTCGCAACAGTGACCGTCTCTCTGTTTGATTGACAGTTGACAGCTGTTTGCAGACGGAGGGGGAGGATAAGTGAGGGAGAGGTTGGGACTATCCGATTTGTCCGTCCTAGACTCTTCCCACTGCACATTTCACACGTGGCCCATCCATCCCAGACAGAAATACAACTGTCAGTCGGACGTGTGGTGTGTGTTATACTGGGGGAGCAGGCGCTGGTCTCTGAGGCATCAGATGTTGGGTTGGAGCAGGTGGTCTGTGGAGGGTGAACAGAGTACAGGACTGAAGTCAGGAGAAAGCTCTATAGAAACTGGATTCATGAGCATTTGCTGCTTTCAAAATGTTGCTGCCTTTGTCATGTTTTGTCAAATTTGCCATGTATCATGCTTTATGATTAGGATGCTACTTTAAAAGATGCCTGTCTATTTAGGCAGCTATGTTTTAATAAGATTTTTGAATTCTTCAAGGCTGCATTTATTTGATCAAACATACAGTAAAAAGTAATATTGTGAAAAAATTATTACAATTTAAAATAAGTTATTATGTATTAAACTTATTCTTCCCGTGATGCAAAGCTGAATTCTTAGCATCATTACTTAATGCTTAATATTTGTTCGAAAACTGTGATGCATTTTTTTCCTTAAGGATTCTTCAAAAGAACAGCATTTATCATTTATTTGAAACAGAATCATGTGTAACATTATTAATGTATTTACTGTCACATTTTTTAACAGTTTAATATGTGTCCTTGGTGAATAAAATATTAATAATAAAAAAAAGCTTTTGAGCAGTATTGTGTATTATTACCGTGCAAATGGAGGTGGTGGCGGTCTGCCAGCATAAGACGGCACAGAGGCTGATTTATTAGTCTGAACCACCTTTGAAGAGAAAGAAACTCATGTTACCGCTGAACGGACATATGGGTGACAGGTAACTTAAACTTATTCAAATGAATTAACATCATTCAGAGTTAAAGGAATAGATCAACAAAAATTTTAAATTCTGTCATTTTTTATTCACCGTTAAGTTGATAGCTCCATTGACTTCCATAGTATTTATTTTCCTTCTACGAAAGTCGATGGGAACCACCAACTGTTTGATTACCAGCAATCTTCAAAATATCTTGTTCATATGTTCAGCATAAGAAAGTAAGTCATACAGGTTTGGAACGACACAAGGGTGAATAAACGATTACAGAATTTTCATTTTTGGGTGAACTATTCCTTTATAGGACTCAATAATGATAGGACTCAATAATGTACCATTAGCCATTGTCCATAAATAATGCCCAAATAATACAATTTTGCACTTGCCTGGCCATTCTAATTATTAAGTACATCACAGTACAGTAATTTCTTATGTATATTAAATAACTGGGAAATTGCACACTGATGCATAACCCCATTACCCAAAAATAAATCTTGATATAAGCTGTAAACCATTATAAGTAGTTACACTACTTCAGGTCTTCCTTCCTTAGAGGACTAGAGCAGAATGATATGATATGAACCAAGAAAGTTTGAAAGAAAATTAAAAGATTAAAGCTCAAAGTGGCGCAACAGCAATGAAGAGATGATGTGAGTACATTTTTTTAGTATTACACATTAAGACATGGCTAGTAAGAGTAAATCAGAGATATTAATAATAATTACTATGGTCTTATTAATTTAAAAGATAGTTATTATTCATGAGCCGGTTACTGTTGTTTTGACAGTATTCAGGGGTTTTGTCCTTACAAAAGACAAAGTGCAGGGAGAGACAGAAAGCAGCAGCAGAGATGCCCCACAGTACAAATACAGTAAAACCCTCATAAATAAATATTTACCTCTGCTGGTGGCAATAACTGAGCCTGGTGCTTTATCATAGAAGAGAAAAAGAGAGGAGTCTGGTCATTATCTTTGTATCAGCAGTAGATGAGCTCAAAATAGAGACAGTCTGTTATTGTCGAGGGCTCTGTTTACACCTGCTATTAAGATGCGTTCTGGTCGACCGGTTTACAAGGATTCCCGTTCACACCTGGTGCTTAAATCCATCTCCTCTGTCCACTTTTGACCACTTCTGTCCTGACTTCGTTTGAGGGCAGGGTCTATGGGCCACTGTATGCAGGCTAATATTGTGAAATAAGCTCAGACGATTCACATGTGGGATTGTTTTTTGTCCGAAACTAAAAAATGTTTGCTGCATATTATAAATTCTGCTACACATTTCAGTCATAACTGAACTGAGAACAAAATAATTATTAGCAAATCCTTTACATTTTACCAGTAATCCGAACAGAATAAGATCAGAAAATATAAGTAGCCATTCAATTATAGTATAAAATGATACATACAATTGTAAAATAAAACTAATTTAATATGGTATTCAATATAAACAGTACAGGCAGTGTTATAAATGATATGTTGTGTGCACACGAGAGGATCTGGTACGATCACGGACATTGTCCTGAACTTGTGCCGTCATAAAAATTAAACAAAATAGACCTCTCCTCTTTTCATTTGTTAATTATTTAACTGAAACATGTTTTATGTAGGCCTATTTATTTAATTCCTATCATGTGTCATTTTATTCAATTTTTGCGACCACATGAGTGTTCACACTACGAGCGCAATCCGTTCAGATGTGTTTTCGACTTCCTCTGGAAGTGGTCAAAAGTGAACAAGCTCAAAAGCTCATTTTGGAACCCCGTTCACACCTGTATTTAGCGATGTCCACTTGTGATCAGATCACTAATAATACCAGATGTAAACAGGGCCTATACAACTGCAACATTTCAAATGTGAAGGACAGATAATATCTCAGGATTTCCCATAATTTGTTCTTTCCAAATATCTGTCAAACTGAAAATATAATGTTTAAAAAAGAAAGTTATTCCCTCTTCATGCACTTATGAACTGATTTAATAGCTGGTTAAGTTTGTTTTGTCATTCCTCAGGTGTTCAATGGGACGGTCATGTTATGCTCAGGCACATAAGCTGAAAAATGTCTCAAATCTAAAGGTGCAGTACATTAGGTTAGTTATAATAGTTCTACTGTTAGACTGATGATAGCACTACATTGAGTGAGTTCAACGCTGACAGTGTGGTAGTCAGTAAAGAGTCACTCACCCCATCCTTCACTATACTGCTGGGGTTTCCCCGCTGTGACACCGTAGTCTGCGGTCTGCTGTCAGCTCTGAGGAACAACCAGAGACAGAGGATCAGTATTACTACTACAAATGATCACACTGAACATCATTAGTTTAACAACAACAACAACAATTGAATGTGTGGTAACATGAGAAAAGGGGCTGTGGTGAAAACAGGTAGGACTACAGCACCCATAAAGCACTGTGCTCAATCAGACTATCCATGAGCAGGATACAAAAATGCTTCAAATACGATCTGTAGGTTTCAAAAAAGCACAGACACACACACATAATATATACTATAATATAAACTGTTTTAACTATGCTTTTAATTCATTATTTAGGTATTAACGTTGTTCTAAGATTTGATTATTCATTACGATTCCATAACAAATGATCAGAAATTAAAAAATAACCATACAGCCATACAAATCCAATGAAAATAAAATTAAACAATTCATAATAAACTGTTGTAATTATCATAAAATATAATTTAAATAAACATAACTTACTTAACATACTGGGTTTGTTGATGACATTATTACAGTGCAGTGAATCTATACTCACTCGTAGCCCTGAGAGCGTTTCTTTCTGAAAAAGCGCCGCTTCAGCTCATTCCTCTTGAAGAACACGTACAAGCCCAACGCCAGGAGAGGAAGAACCAGGAAAAAGAACACAAGCAGACCATCCCTTGTGGAAGTATCTTTTTCTGTGTTAAAATTCAGAGAGAGGGGAAGACTTTAATTTACCATAGCAGATTTGGGCGATTCCACTGGAGGTTATGACACGAAAGGACTGATAATGTTCTGTGGAGCTCTAGCTGTGCTGTTGTTTAAGCAGTCTTACCGTTCCAGGTGGGGCCGCTGTCGACACTTCCTCCATAACCAGACGCCTCACAGAACGGAGGAGCCCAGCCGTATTCACAGTGGCAGTTTTTATTGCTGTTACACACCTGAAGCACAAATATGCACACTCAGCAAACATTTTATCAAGCTGTACTGTATTATAAAAGGTTATATTTAAAGGGTGGTACGGAAGTGAATGCATATGTACCCCATGGCCGTGGCATTTCTTTTCTACATCACAGTCATAATTCAGCACGTCTGCACTTTTGCACTCAAAATTCAGACAAACCTGCATTACATACATATGTAAGCGGTTAGTTTTCCAAAGTCAAACATGTTCATATAGTTTACAGATGAAATTGTAAAATCTTGAGAAAAATAAATAAATTGGTTTATTGAGCTCCTGTAACTAAATTATCCTCACACAGAATATGTGCTCATACATAAAAGTGGCTAAACACTTCAATAAACATGTTTTGCCAATCTGCGCACATGCTGTAATAAAAGGAAGATATATGGTTCAGTAAGTTGGTCAATGTTTCTTTTCTCCATCACCTTATTTTCTCCACACTTGGTGCCCTCATTGACCATGCCGGGATCAGGCACGTCCGAGCCCAGGAGGAAGTCCACGCCCCAGCAGGTGGTGTCGGCGATGGGGGTCTGGATGATGGACGGCTTGATGCCAAATATGACCGACGACTGAACGTTCTCGCACTGCAGCTTCCCGCACATGGCGTTCCTGAGAGTAAGACAGTGTGTGTGTTCTTATGAGGGTCGGGCGAAATGAGTGGGAATTTGAACTGAACTGTAATGCTGTGTTTCTTGCCGTGCTGTACCTGCTCTCACACTTCTTGAATCCGCTGGAATAGTACCCACAGTTTCCAAAACGATCGCCTTTAGAGTTGACATCCTTAAAACACAGCTCAGGAGCAGCTTTAGCCTCTACACACACACACACATACACATAAAAAGACAGACATTTACAGAATATTAATTAACATCTTTATTGTCTTTCATTTGAAACAAATCTAAACTACACTATATATAAATAAATATATATATATATATATATATATATATATATTTTTTTTTTTTTTTTTTTTTTAAGTCCAGAATATAAAAAATATCTTTTTTATAATTATGATATCAGTCAGACCCTTCATTAATTTAAATCTCATATACTATACTAAAGAAATATGTAAAAGATCAGAATTTGTAGATGCGTCACTATGTCCATCTATTTATTTACTTTTTATGTCCCATACTCATTTTGAAACCTGGTTTGTGATTTTTAAATCAGGGCAGAATATAACATTATTCTGTGTCTAGTTATCAATATTCGATAAACGCTATTCGTAATACTTAATACTTAATACTTAAACTTAACGCTAGTATCGCCCACACCAACAAGTACAACATGGTACACTCACTCGTGCCGAATATGGCCTGACACTGGGTGTCGTAGTGCTGGCACTGGCCGTTGTAACAGTAAGCCTGGCCTTGTTTGCAGGGATGGCCATCCTGTTTAAAGACGTCGTTCTGACAGAGGGCAGATGAGCCATTACAGTACTCCGGCAAGTCGCATTCATCAGTGCTGCTTCTGCACACTGTACCACCAGGCATAAACTGACAAACAGAGAGAGAAAATATTACATTTTCAAAATGTGCATGCGCTAAATCAGAACACCTAAGCAAAAAGTACTACTGAATATTGTCAGATGGCATATGCATGTATATATTAGTTCTGTCCTAGTAAGCTGAGATGTAAAGTTTGATGCACTGGTAGAAAATAAATATGACCAATATGGCCAAATTTTTACTCACTGTATAAAGGACACATGCAATATTGCCTTACAATTTGGCCAGAGCGAAGTATCTTATAAAACAGCAAGTGTTTTACAAGACTGGATGTGTTATTTTAGTATTAATTTATAATCTTTCAAATTAGCTTTTATTTTTATATTTTCAATATTAATTTTCATTTTAGTTTAAACATTAGCAATTTTGTTATTAGTTAGTTATCTATATATATATATATATATATATATATATATATATATATATATATATATATATTTTTTTTTTTTTTTTTTTTTTTTTTTTAATTAGATTTCTTTATTTTAGCTTTAGTAATTTTTGCATGTTAACATAAACTCATTTTATTTAGGATATTTTTCAAGTCAGCATTTCGAATTAAAATGTTTAACTTATCTAATATTTATATTTGATATCAGCTCTATTCCAGTTACCAGAAATGATTTTTAATAGTTTTAACTAACAATAGCAACACTGCATGTCTGGGTCTGGAGCAGCGCTTTAGTGTTAGAAAAGGTTGTAATTACCCTGCAGTTCTTGCAGCAGACCCCGTACGCACACTGAGCACCTGACCTCAGCTTACACGTCTTCAGCTCACAGCACAGGTCCTTCTCACACTCCTGAAACATTCACATAAACAACCTTCAGAAAGTCTTTTTAGTCTTTTATTAGGACTGCAACAAACTATTATTATAACTACATTCATTAGTATGAGCAGTGATTTTATTGATTAGTTGTTGCAACTCTGGTCTTCATCATAAACTATACCATCACTGGATCAAGTTACTAAATCAGCCAACATCTACCATTATCTTCAAAAAAAAGGAAGAGCCATCTTCATAACTAAACAAATCCAGTGGTGGACAGTAACGGAGTAGCTTTACTTCGTTACTGTACTTAAGTACATTTTTCAAGTATCTGTACTTTACTGGAGTAGTTTTATTTTGTGCAACTTTTACTTTTACTTCACTACATTCCAAAGCAAAAAATCGTACTTTTTACTTCACTACATTTCATAAAACATATCGTTACTCCCTATATCACGTGCTCCGACACGCAGACGCGGTGTCTGATTCATCATGAACGAACTGAGTCTTTTCAAAAGAAACTTTTAAATCGGATCGCGAATCGCACCAAACGATTCGTTTACGAATTAGAATGATCCGATTGCAGCTGTTCTGGAGTCTACCACTCACTGATTCAAATGAACCGTTCAGTGCGAGTCACCAGAAGTAAGAAGAACCGGGAGATCTTGTGAGCGCGCGTGCGTCTGATGTTGCTAAAAGTAAGTTATGTCGAAATTTTGGATTAATTATTGTAACTGAAAATCATATTTAGGTCAAAACTGTCAGTTGTTTGGGAACTAAATCCGTTGTAAAGAGAGATCTATTTAAGCCCACTCAAATGCTCGAGTGCAGATGCAGACACATCAATTTTAGGTAAAACAACAACAACAACAAAAACCTTAAAACAACACAGATTAAATACAATAATGTTAACAGTTTTATTAAAATGTCCTTTGTGACGTCTGTTTTTATATTGTTTATCGACAGTAACGTTATACATATGTATATTGTTTGGATTAACTAGAAGAGTAGACAGACATGAATGTTCATCGTACTGAAAATAAGTAAATATTGTTAGCTGATGCTAACTGTCTAGCTAACAAGCTTGTTGGTGCTAAGTTGATGTAATTTTTATAAATGTCCAAATATTTTTATTCAGCCACACACACACACACACACACACACACACATATATATATATATATATAAATAGATTACATCTGGTTAGAAAAGAAAGGATGTGATGTTCAGAACATGGTAACTACAGTAATTATCAAAGTGGGAAGAGATGCACCCCGTTTGGCCGGGGGGTTTTACACCACAGACAAGATTTGAGAAGGAAAAAATCAATATGAATTTTTTTTTTTTTTTCCTTAAAATGTTCTTCCTAACTTCAGGCCTTATTATCATGTCATATATACAGTACAGACCAAAAGTTTGGACACACCTTCTCATTCAAAGAGTTTTCTTTATTTTCATGACTATTAAAATTGTAGATTCACACTGAAGGCATCAAAACTATGAATTAACACATGTGGAATTATATATGGAATTATATACATGTATAACAAAAAAGTGTGAAACAACTGAAAATATGTCATATTCTAGGTTCTTCAAAGTAGCCACCTTTTGCTTTGATTACTGCTTTGCACACTCTTGGCTTTCTCTTGATGAGCTTCAAGAGGTAGTCACCTGAAATGGTCTTCCAACAGTCTTGAAGGAGTTCCCCGAGAGATGCTTAGCACTTGTTGGTTCTTTTGCCTTCTGTCTGAGGTCCAGCTCACCCCTAAACCATCTCGATTGGGTTCAGGTCCGGTGACTGTGGAGGCCAGGTCATCTGGCGCAGCACCCCATCACTCTCCTTCTTGGTCAAATAGCCCTTGATGCCTTCAGTGTGACTCTACAATCTTCATAGTCATGAAAATAAAGAAAACTCTTTGTATGAGTTTTCCAAACTTTTGGTCTGTACTGTAACTTTGATGTTCTGTAAAACAACTAACTTTAAAATACTTTTTTCTTACTGGTGAAAATCAGACGGTCATCTCTGTTTTCTCTCGGGTACATCACAGTGTAAGCTTCACAGTGAACATTACTCTCATCAGCGTAGTCCATATCAACAACAAAAATATTTTGACTCCATATAGTGGTTATTTTGGAAAAAAATCCCAGGTATTTTGAGCAGTAGGATTATAAAAAATGTGCTAATATAAAATTAAATTAAGTAGCCTATGTAAAATTGCAAACATCTATCTTGCAGTACTTTTTTACTTAAGTACATAAAAAATTGAGTACTTTTGTACTTTCACTTGAGTAAGATTGAAAAAGGAGTACTTTTACTTTTACTGGAGTAATATTTTACCATATGTATCTGTACTTTTACTCAAGTACTTGACTTGTGTACTTCGTCCACCACTGAACAAATCACAAAACGGATCTAGAAGCAGCCGACTCACTTCCTCTGACCCGCAGTCGCACTCTTCGCCCACGTCTACCAGCTTGTTCCCGCAGAAGGGGGCGCTGTACGCCTCGTCCGGCCGCGGTATGTTCAGCAGACAGCGGCCACCTGAGTTCAAGATCATCTTCTCAAAGTCATCAGCACTACAGCTGCTGAAGTTCTGAGAACCACTGAGAGAAAAAGAGAAAGAAACCAAGGACAAAAAGACAGATCATTGAATAACTTTTACAAAAATCTCACTGCATATGAACTTTTTTTTTACAGAAACACTCACGTTGCCCCTGAGTTCATAATGCAGTGCGTGTCATCGCATTTACAGTTTCGGCCATCATCATGGTTCATCCCGAGATTGTGACCCAGCTCATGAGCCACGATGGAGGCGAACGGCAACACATTATTATTGGTGAACTGAGGGGAAAACACACACACACACACACATATGCACATAAACACAGATACTGGTGAAAGTCACTGTTCAGCAAACACCTTATCTGCGGGTGTGAGTATCTGTAGCATATGAGGAGTGGATCACAGGCATCATACCGAATTAATTCCACCACCGTGACTTCTGGAACAAGCCGTGCCAACAAAAGCCATGCCCGCTGTTCCACCAAATCCTTTATTTCTGTGAAGAGAGAGAGAGAGAAAATCAGACAATTCTACAATTTCTACAGCCATAATTGTATATCATTGTTCACTGAACAATTAATACGACCAGTCTGGAAAACAGGATTTTACTTGACGTTCAATGCAAAGGAAATTTTTCTTTCGGCACAGATCATTTATGAACACTCAGATCTTGAGGTTATTGAGAACAGCTGTGTTTACAGGACACTTCACATTCATAGGTGATGATTCACATTCTTAACATGGCTACTAGTGCAAAAACTTAATCTGGAGGTTTTACAAAGCACTTGGAGTAACAGTGTTTCCACCTATGAGCAAGTCCTGAAAACTGCAAGATGTGCATACTTTGTCAGGCTTATAGAAAGCAGTGTTGTCACGGTACCAAAATTTCAGTAGTCGGAAACCAATACATATACAATAACCAATTTCGGTACCATTGCAAAAACTATTTTTAACAATTTTATTTGAATAGTTCTTTTTAACTGGCTTGAAATATTAGAAAATAAAATGATCAAATAAATAAAATTAATTAATTATTATTGCTACTAAAAATGCATTAAAACATTAGCATGTAGCCTTCAAAAAATAAAATTAAATTATGTAAGCACTGCTTTAAACAATATAAAATAAGAATATAGTAATTAAACACAGAAACACATTACAGGTAACAGAACAAGTGACAGGTATATTGTACTTACACAGCAAGACTTAATGCACAGATTTTCATATCTAATGAATCATATCCTTTTTGATTGGCTTTAAAATTAGGCTGTCATTCGTGGACAAGTCCTAAGTCTTGTTAAAATCCTTCATCTCAGATTGTTGCCATTTTGATTATGTAAATAAATGGACATCTGATTTTGTGATGGTTTCATTGGTTATTGATGGTTTTATAATTTATGGTGTGCAGCAAGGCTATGTATGAAGTCCTTTTCCTTTGTTCTCTCTATAAATTTTTCCTTTTGGGTGATATTTTAACAAATGAATGCTTTATAATAAAATGTTCTCCTGACACACTTAAAACCACTTCCATCATCTGATAAAGGTCATAACAGAGAAAGCTCGTACATGATGAACTGTGCACTGTCATGGCGACGACGGTGAACTAGCTCTTTCTCTCTCCACTGAGTAAAGCGGCCCAGCACTTCTCCAGCACTGCCATCAGTATTGATGAAGTTCTGCTCAGACCAGATCTCCAGCCCCACCAACACAATACGGATGTTCAGAGCCATGTACATCTAAGGGAAAGCAGGACAAAGAGATCAAGAGAGGAAATCACTAGGCCTCTTAATAATCACCATCTAGTAATACAATTGGATGCATTCTTTGCATTAATTTTAAAACATGTACTTACACTATCAACATAGTTAGCGAGCTGAACCATCTCCTCACGTACTGCTGTTTGATTCTTTTTTTTGTAGTTATACTGTAAAAAAATAGGAAATAGAAAAACTAGAAAGGGTTTCAGAAATTGGACATAATTCTCACATCAATGCTTAAATTACCCAGGCAGAGGCAAGCACACATTTTCATCCCACAAATCTCCAAATGTTCAATAACTCTCTCCTCACTTCCACTCACACTAAGTTTTAGATCTACTGATTGACATTTCCCTGAGTGCATCATAACCATCAGACAATGGGAAAAGAGAAGATGGTGCAAGACGGGGGTGGCACTAGGGGTGGACTAAAGCCCTGAATATTTTCAGTAAAACCCCGAATGTTTTTATTACTATGCCTTGTACGCATCATAATGGAGCTTTCATGCAAATGAAAATAATTTCTAGTAGAAACACACATCTCTGCACATCTAACAGTGTCTACTTACATTGTCATTAACTTCTGACAAGATCCACCCACTGAGGATCGTACTTCTGACCGACATGTAAACCGGCCAGCCATCATTAAGAAGTAATAGGGTCTATACGATCCAGCCAATGAGATGAGAGCTTTTGGAGCCAGGCAGTTCGTTGGCGTGTACTTTACTAGATCTATCAAACGGCAAGATGCAGCTGTTTCAGGTATCTGTAACTTACTGTATAACTTATCGCTATAATACTGATCTAGCAATCTGTCAAATTAGGTTTTTGTTACTAAGCCCTGTCATTATGAAGCAACAAATATAGATTTTTAATCATATTATATGCACATTCTTCCTAGGACACACACATTTAGAGCGATAAACAGTTTGGTTAGCCTGGTCTGTGGAAGACTTTTCTTCATGTCAAGGCAACAATGTAATAAACAAGAAAGTTAATATTAAATTACTTCAATTGTAGAGACAATTTTGTCTTGCTCCATTTCCCTAACAAGCATGGATCCAAACAAAGCCATGAAAATTAACCATGGATTTACTACAAAAACAACAACAACAAAAAACATGGTTACTATAGTTAAATTAACCATGGTTTTGCCACACTATCCATCGTTTAACCATGGCATTTGTATTAAAACTATGGTCATATAAATTAGCCATCAGAGTGTACACGGATCCACGCTTCAAAAATCTACCTGATAATTAGACCATCCGGGGACTTTTGGCATACTCTTTTCCAAATTCTATGCTTTGGGACACATTTAGGCTTTTCTAATCTCATATACTATTTTGGATAGATAGTATGAACATTGGGACTCGTCACTGAATGGATCTACATTTCTGAATGAGTTGGGTCAGTCAGTGATTCAATAACCCATTCATAAAACAGCTTCACTTGGCTCCTGAATGAATCAGCCATTTTGGAGAAATCTATTGAATGAATTACTCAAGGAGTCATTCATTATATAGTGACTTGTTGCCACCTACTCGAAATTTTTGTTCTATATACCTATTTAAACAAAAAAAATATATTTTCCAATGTATATTTCTGTATTCCAATTTTTAATATTTAAAACACTGATATTATAACATTATTCATGGAATTTGTAAGTGCAATGTATATGCATATAAAAGAGATCCTTAAAAAATGTAGGTGTACAGAGCCCTGCGTGTTTAATTATACTTGGGTCTTGTAAACAATAAAAACACTTAGCCAATGTAGCTTTTAAATATATTTTGGGCTTAGATGTCTCTGAGCTAAGCCCCAAATATCCTCTTATCCTAGAACCATCCCTGGTGCAAGAGCTAGATCACTTACTCTCTCATGATCCACCACCAGCAGCAGTTCCACATAGTGTGTCTGGTGCAGCACTGCTCGCTTTTTCTGTTTGGACAGACAGACATTTAGTTTTATTTTGTTTGCCAACACAAGCATTGCTAGGCTGATCACAGCCTAACTTAAGGAACATAAATACAGAATTAAACTACTATAAAATGACTGTGGTGTAGCCTAAAGGCCCAGGTATACTTCACTTTCCATATTTCATTCCGTCTCGATAGAGTAACTCACCCTAATTAGATGGCTGCCAGCTTGACCAAATGTGATGTTATGGACGTGGCTGTCTGGAGGGTGACTTGGTGAAGCTTCGTCATCATGGTTATGAAAGTGAGGGGTTCCACAGCTGAGAGTTTCGGTCTTGACATCCTCCAAACGATACACCAAGTGCTCATCACTCGTGGAACCTTCCAACGGTTCAATACCGAAACTGGTGCCGTCCGTGTGGATAACACCCCTAAGGTACATACGCATCACACACACTTATAAATATAGAACAGACTTTGATAGGAACATAGGCGACCTAGCATAAACTGATGTTTTCTTTTCCATGACCTTTTAAGATTTTATTAAGTTTCCATGACTTTTAAAAGTTAAAATAACAATTTTGAAATACTCTAAAGTTTCTATGTTTTCCAGGACATTGAGAATATTGAGCAACTTCGAGATTCAAGCTGCAGTAAAAGACTTTGCACACTAAAACACACAGAGAGCGCAAAGGATTCGGTAGAGTTTTTGCTTGTTTGTTTGTGGTAGTCAGTTCGTAAAAAGAATAAAAGTCACCAGAGAAGAGTCTGTTGTTGCACTGGAAGATTGAGGAATGCTTTTGTGCACCTTTAGGCTAAAGACAAAGTAAGTTCCAAAGTGTATCTGCAGCTGTAAAGGTGTTACAGTCTGCTTCTAATGTAACATTTGAGTCTATTCATTTAAAGGTACTATGATCTCACCTTAACCCAGAGCACAGGCTGAGTGCTGCAGAAGAGCCCTCCACATCCTCTATATAACCACTGTAATGACAATGACCCTGAGAGAGAGAAACAGACTTTAAAAGAAGCCACAATAAATACCATCAAGACAAAAAAAAAAAAAAAGTAATTTTAAAGCCTTGACTAATAACAATCAAAATTATTTCATATTTTAATTCAACCCATCAACAACATTTTTTTCTTTTTTGATTCTTTAAAGAACCAGGATTCCCATAATCTTGAAAAACTGGTTTCTAGACCTGGAAAAGTCATGTAAATTAATTACATCTTTGGATTTTGTCGTGGATAATGAGGGGCCTTGGAGACAAAAAGGTTGAGAACCACTGCTGTAGAGCATATGTGAAAGAGCAACAGTCACCACCTGAAAATGATCAGATTATATTAGCATGTGAACTATACGTTACACATTGTCCTGCCCCGAGGGGCTCTGTTAATACTGTGTCAAGCTGATTTACAGGGATTTCAAGGGACTTTACACACTTAAATTTAGAGTGTTTTCGCTTTCACAGCCACTTTTGCCGCGTTTCCACCGCAGGAAATTTACCCAGGAACTAGGGACTTTGGCCTGGTACTCGGTGTGTTTCCACCGCAGGAACCAGGAACTAAATAAAGTTCCGAATAAAAAAATGCCCCTTAGAAAGTCCCTGCTGGCAAGGTGGTACTTTTTCAAAGTTCAGGAACTTTCGGGGGCAGGACTTTGGCGCTAAACATCCTGATTGGTTGAATTTCTCGCAGCATTGGTTGAGTTTAACCACCATTTATTTATTTATCAACATTTTCAAAATATTACTGTTATTGTGTCATGGAATGTAATTTTAAAAGTATTTCAGGCGAGAATGCAGTTGTCTAAAACTCAAATCTGTGGTTTATTTACAAAGACAGCGCCTATTTAAAGATGTGTTTCGCCGATCTCTGCGACGGTGAGCTCCACTCGATCAGCGGGAGCTCAGTCCTCATGTATCCGCAGAGAGCAGCCTCTCCTGGGATAGACCTTCTGATATGTGCCGCTGGCTCTGATGTCTCTTTAGTGGTTAAACATAAATATAATTCAGCTGCGGGGTAAATCTAACAGGTTTTCTTTGGTCTGTATACAATTTATCTATATGTTAAAATGAAAATAAAAAAGGCAAATTTATATATTTCGTTTCATTGTAATGGCTGTATATAACGTTACACATATCCCTGAACTAAGTATATTTCTGCAGCTGTAATTATGTTTAAATGAAAACCAAAGGAGGCAGTGGAATTTGATATCCTATTTCGTTTTATTGTAAATATACAGAGAGGAAATATACAGGATTCGCGTCGTCGCTGACATCACACTCCCCAGTCGAATGCACAAAGTCTGAACTAACTACCGATGATGCACGTCCAAAATCAGCGTAATTATTATTATTGTTTTTTTTTTTTTTTAAATCAGCGGTACTTTGTATTGAGAAACGCGCACAGACCTACGTCACCAGTCATTTGCCTAATCTTCCCGGTACTTTACACCGCGGTGGAAACGCAGAAAGCAACAGGTCTGGGGGGAAAAAAGTTCCTGGGAAAAAAAAGTTCCTGGTACAAATGTTCCGGGTAATTTCGGTGGAAACGCGGCTTTGGTCATCAATGATTAGCATTTTCTGAAGGCATAACACACACATTAGCATGTGTACATATGTATAACAATGTGTGATGGTTGTGTTTTTGAGTGTGTGTGTGTGTGTGTGTGTGTGTGTGTGTGTGTGTGTGTGTGTGTGTGTAAGGCCACACACTCTCAGCAGACCGGATGAATCAGTTTGTGTCATCAGACACTGAGCTGCTCTAATGAATCACCATTTCAAAAAAACAAGAGCAGAAAGGCTTATAAAAATATCTGCTAACAAAAAACGTGTGTGTGAGTGTATATCAATTCTCTGGAGTGGTTTAACCTCTGCATAAACCCTTATAATACAAACATCTCTAGTAATATTGCACATACTTAGGATTAGTGATATTAACCAACTCCTAATCCTAAGTATTATTGTACATGTCCGTTTGTACTAAACTCAGGAATGATACCTCAACCCACAAGCAGCATACCAGTGATGTTACTGTTAACTACATGAATTAAAAATCAGTTTTATTAGTTGATATAGAAATTTCGAGTGGGAAAGCCACCACTCACATTTATATACAGAAATATAACATGCATGTTTGGTAATGCTAATGCTTCTAATCTAGAGGCGCTGGAGTCACAGTCTGTAGTCATGATCTGTGACTGTAGTTTTTGTGCATAGGATGTCAATTCCCATGGTGTTCATTCAGTGACAGTGTCGTTATCTACATAATTAATACTAATTGCTTTGTTTCCCAGACTAATGCCATGAGAGTGATGAAGTTAAACAGCAGAGGCATCTGTTCTCTTGTATGTGCGCTGATTTGAGAAAGAAATCTAGTCTACCTAATTTACACCTTATATAATTTTGATAATAATCAGGAACATCTCATTTGATCTAATGGAGTCTTTTATACAGCATGTTTTATTGACTGATAGTGTGTGTCTGACATAAGAATCAGAAAACACATGCTTTAGAAATCCCACTGGATATCATCCACAAGTGAGGGTAAGTCGAGCCGCTGATTCACAGCCACTGCTTTCTGAACGGATGTTTCTTCTCTTCTTAACTCTCTACATCTGCTTGTGAAAATACAGTGCGCTAGTATTAACTGTACTGAATGTGCATGCTAAGCATTTCAAATCTTAAAAACAAAAAAGATAGATAATTTAATATTCATGATATAAAAGGCCACTTAAGTGTACACTTTCATGTTTCTTAACACACTTAACTACACTTTGTAAGGATTTTAAAGTTTTACTTTAAAGTATATTTTAAATCATGTTTTAATAATCTTTGGTCAAGATTTAAAAAAGTACACTTACTTTAATGTGTTGACTAACATACTGAAGGACATGTAAAGTACCCGTTTACAACTTAAGTGTGTTATTTGATGACTGATTTGAATTTTAAAAGCAAGCTTCCGCATTATAAATTTAACTAAATAGCAAACAAGTTTCAGTAGAAATTTTAAGAAATTTAAATATATCTCAGTTTACTATTAATATTTGTCAGTACATTCAACAGTACACTTTAACCATATTTCAAAGACATTACAATTAATGTGTATTTCTGTATTTCTTTATCACAAGGGTCGCCTGTCTGAGGCAGCAAAACAAATCCTCAAAATAACCTTACAAATGTACTCTGACCTCAACTGAAAGTTGGCAGTCAGTCTCTCCAGACTAATGTACAAAAATAATTTGTTTAATACACTGAGGCATCTATAAATAAATCATCTATGGTTAATTTCTTAGTCAAATAAACATTGCGTCTCTGTGGTGCAATCAAACCACTGACCCATATGTTTGAACGTTGAGACATTATTTCTACAATTCAGTTCGGTGACGTAGAAATTACACACTTAAAGCAGTTTTTATATTGGCCAAAAAAGAGAAGGCTTTAATATTGCTTAAACCATATAGTTTGATGCACCAGATGTCTACATGGGGAAGAAAGCTATAAAACCCATGAAGAGGCAGTAATCACTGTGCTGTGTTTCCTGTTCTCTAACAAGGAACAGCGTCATCAGATTACAGTCTCAGATCAGCATTTCACTAAAGATCTAACTACAAGACATTTCAAGCAAATCCCAAGAGGATAGCATAAGATTTCTTCCTCTTAAAAGCCAGTTTTATACAAATACTACTGGCTCCGCTCTTTCTGTTTACAACTTTTCAACCATTTTTCATGCTGCTAAGAGGAGCACCGGCCTCATGTCCACTGCAAGGTTTCTGACGTGACAACTGCGTTTAGTTGTGGGAGTGAATCCACAATATGATCGCTCTATGAGTCATTCCTGAAATTGCAATTATTGACATAGTGATACCCACAGCAAGCCAGAGTTAATCATAAACTTGGATTTGCCTTCTAAAACAGGTTGGGCTTGTTCGGTTTTGTCAACTTACATTTTGTCTACTTACTTTGGTTGAAGTCAACTTACATCATGAGATAAGATAGACTAGAACAATTACAAACAGAGGCATTAGAGCGATGCTGGTGCCACAAAGCCACTATTACACAGCTCAGGAAAATCAACCTGTTACTTAGTCACCTCTGCGTATTAAACTGAAATCAGACAGAGTATTTCAACATTTAACAATTGCAGTAGACCTAAAATTATTTATATTAAAGAAAAGGAAATGCATTCACCTGTGGCATCATAACTGAGAAATAACACGCTAGCTCACATAACACTATTTGGTTTCTTGTTCTGTTCAGACGTGCTGTCTTTGTGCATGAGTATGTGTACACCGGTGTGTTGTCCCTTTGTTACATAGAGAGGGTACAACAGATAAGAAATAAAGCGGAGCTATCTTTAGACCAGTCCGATGACAATAATTTGTTGAACTATTTCCCTTCATGCATGTGGCAATGGCAAGCCCCAGCACTTTCTCCCTGATAAAACCTACCCTCGAACCAGAAAAACACCAATTTAAACTCTTCTTTCCCTTGTTGCACTGGCAATATATTTTTACAAGATCCTAGAATATTCAGTTTAAATTATGCCATGATCCAAGACAGTTTTCTAAAACAATATGTGAATTTAAGTCTTTTTTCTATTTTGTAATAGAGCTCTCAAGCTTGTTTACAGCAGGATGGATTCTGATTGGATGTCAATGTTTGTATCTTTCATCAGCTGGAAAAAAATAGTTCTGAAAATGATTCCAACGATACTGTTTCTCTATGCCTTTATCGTTATAGTTGTAGTGTGGACTCTGCTATTCTTTAATATTGAGACATTTGTTAAACATTAGTGCCCTGTGTTCATAGTTAATGTGATAAACTGAATTTGAGCAGAACTGACTACATTCATCCATTAAAATTTTTTTTTCAGATTTCAGATTTTGATATCTAGTGCGATGACTGACATTCAGATAGTTGTATGTGTAGTATAAAAGTTCAAATCCTTTTTTGGGGCGACTGTACTGTATATGACGTGTTTCTGTGTGTGTTAAACACACTGTGCAAAAAATAATTTATAGTGAGTCTAGTAAGACAACATGAAGCAGAACTGACTGCAGGATCTGCTGTGGCTGTCTGACACACTGAGAGAGCGAGGCAGTGCAATGAAAGAAAGCAAGAGAAATCTCAATGGCACGAAGCAAACAGTGAGTGACTTCATTCAGGTCAGGGCCGATGACTCAAGTTACATCTCTCAGCAGACAATCATCTCTGTATGTGAAGAACTTCACTGGGAATGTCCTTCTAACTATCCTTTCACTGTTTCCATACACCTCTTTCTTCTTTCTTTTTCTATGAAGTTTGTGCCTCTTTCACTTTAATACTCGTGTAAAATTGGATTCTCCAGTTCGTGTGAGTAATGCAGCTCTTCCCAGAATACTCCAGTGCCCTTGGCATCAGACGCTGTGTGAGTGTTGGTCGAGGGGCTTGAGGAAATCTCATCAACAATTACAACAGCACACAACAACCACATTATGATACACGGCAGCTGTTCTCACTTCACCTGTGTCATTCTGTGCACAGACACACCTCTCGCAAAGTGGAAATAACATACAGCTTATGAGCCGAATGCAGTGGTATGTTTAGTTTTTGGTTTATGAAAGTAGCTGGTTAAAATGTGAAAAAATAATAAAATAAAATACTAACTGGTTTCTGTGTTCTGTCTAAACCACAGCATTTGCGTTTCTGCAATCACATCCTGTGTGTCTGAGCTCTGCATTAAGCCAAATATAGATAAACCAATCCTCAAGCTCTCAGCACAGGCTGAGGGTGAAGCTGGGTCGCCATTCAGTAAACAAAAGAGTGAAAAATAGCAAAAGCATCTGACAGACAGGTGACATGGCTTGTTGAAGACGTGCTAAAACTGCCTGGTTTCACATGCTTTCCCTTGTTTTCTAGAAACCAGGTGCTGGTGTCATGTAACTTTTCTGAAAACTGGGGAAAAAAAAAAACCTGGGCAAAAGCATACTTTCAGTTCTTGTAAGTGTTTGTTGACTTACCATCATGTTTGGTCTCTCGGTGACCAGCGAGCCATCTTTGGCATAAGAGTACACAGTGAAATCCTCTGGAAAAAGCAATCTGAGGGGGAAAAAAAACACAACGTAAGGATTCAATATTGCAGGTATTTAATATAGTCTTGCATCATACACAAATTATCAGTACATAGAATGGAATAGATTATCTGTACATCACTAAAATTGTTAACATACATTCCAATTTGAGGTCATAATGTTTTTTATTACATTATATTACACTGAGCTGTCCTACGTCATCCACTGGACATCACTCTATCGTGAACGCATGCATGACTAGGGCTGTTGCGGTTAATTAATTTCCCCTGCGGTTATTATGGGTGGCTCAATAGCGCGATATGCGGCATTACCGCCGTTTTTTGTTTTTTCGCTATGTTTTTTTTACATCGCTAATTTATCCTGATTTTGCTGCATTCAAAGCTCTATCGTCGAGTTATGTAGCATATATTGTTGCTACCTTAACTGACAGAGACACTGACAGAGTTTTTTAAACATTTTTTTATTGTTAAATCCCAAACAGCAACAAGAACATGTGTTTTCCAATAATTTTTTTTTTTTGTTGAAGAAATCAAAGAGTTCTAACATGTATTACACATGTATTTGCGCACGAGTTTGGACAGCAGCGGAAATCTAGACTGATTATCGCGCCACCACTGGCCCACCAGGACAGTGGATTTGCGTTGGAGTCGATGCACTCCTCATGCAGATAGCGTGTGAGCTCGTTATCTGCTCACGCTCTCTTGGGTATGGGCACTGACGCGGAGGTTGTCCGTGACTTCAGCAGGTATGCCTGTTACTTTCACGGCTGTATTTGACAGATTTCGCAAAGGCTTCAGCTACTCTTAACTGTCGGCCGGTCTCAGCTGTTCTTTTTGATGTTGCTATCAAACCTATCAAACAAATATTTAGTAGGTTCATGTAAAACCCCATGTCTCAGGAAAGCTGAACAGATCAAGAATCAGATATGAGCATGAGCGAATGTGGAAAACATGACCAAAGGCATTAGAGGACAACAGCACCATGACCCTGGGATCTTTAGTCACAAACAGAAGCAGGAAAGAGAGCTGAGAGGAAGTGCTGAGTAAAGTAGTGTGTGGAGCTCTGAAAAAGTGAGATTATGAAAAAAATATTGTGTAAAAATATTTCAGTGCAAAAACCCACGTCATATTCACTAACCTCCTACAATCCAGTTCACCGTTGGCGTTAAATGTATGTGAGTTTTTGAATTAAGTGAAGATCATTTTCAGCCTAATCATACCTCTTAGCATGTTATCATTTGTGCTACAACGCTATATGCCTAGTGGATTTTACATTGTGCTTTTAGTGCCTATAGAATGCAGGTGGTAAAAACAATTCTCATAAAAAGAGATGTGTTCAGGTGGCTTGACTGCAGTGGCAGTGCGAAGCTGTATTGCATAAATCTTTCGGTGTACTAAAATAATGCAGATAGCATATGCAAATAAACAATGCTCAATCACTGAATGCAATCTATTCTGCATTCCCCTCAGAAAGACAAAATGAGAGCAGAGGAGATCGGATGGAAGGTAAAGGAAAGTGAAGAACAGATCTGACCACCCCAGAGCCAATCTGTCTGTAACCCGTGCACGTGTTTCTGAGCCAGCAGCTCTTGTGGGGTTGGTTATATTGGGTGTGTGTGTTGGAGTATCACTGTGGCTAGCGGCCCATTGAATATGCACACTCTCTCTCTCTCTCGTAATCTCTCCCTCTGTGTACTATATGGAGGTATAAATCGAGGGCAGGGTAGGTGGGGTGCTGTTTTTGCTGTAAGGCAGCTGTTGGGGATTAAAGCATCGTCCTGGAGCCACATAAAGAGAAAAGAGCAATGGAGAAACTCTTACTAAAGATTACATCATTTAAAATCACGTACCCCTTCTGGAAGAATCGTTTAATGTCTGATCTAAATTGATGAAGATTCGAAAGAGAGCAAATTACTCTGTGCAGAAATTCTCTCAAAAATTCAGTGATAATTTTGTTTCATTTATATAGCAGAATTTATTAATGTTTTGACTCATTTTCGTTTAAGTTAAGTTTTGGTCATTTTGTGTTAGTTTTTTAATTATTTCTTTTTTATTTTTTACATTTATTTTTATTTTATTGATTAGATTTTTTGCAATATAGAACAAAATAAAACTGTAGTGCCAACTTTGGCCTTTGAGTCACATACTTCAAATATGAGTAATATTAATGGCAATACTTTTGTTTAAACACCAAAGTTAATATCATAGACTAAATTTTCAAGAAATTCCCATCACACACATTATTTCCTGAACACATTTTTATAATATCTTTAAATATGGTTTCTGATCTTGCTTTTTTCTCAGAAATGAAGATTTCAAGTTCCTCTTTTCTGCTTTCTTTTCCTTTCCTATGAATATGGACAAGGTAGATGGAAACATACAGATATCACAAACATCAGGCATTCAAGTTTCCTGAGAACAGTGGGCTTGTCCTAAGACCATTTAAGATCTTAGATTATCTGTGGAGGCCACGCACTATGTAAAAAATATAATATCTCCACTGCAACAGATGGTGAGCATAGCTGGATATCATCTTAACATACCTGACACAACACATTTAGCACTGACTATCAAACTCAAAGCTCTTTGTGCTCATGCATTGTGTGTTATTTATATCTTACATCAAAAAGCGAAGCAATTCGCCTGTGTTAATGGTGCAAAACATTTTTTTTTTTACTTCAAAGGCACATTTCCAAAACATCTCCCAGCTCCGGCCCTTCAAAAAACCAACAAACTGTCAAGCTGTGAGAAAAATTAATGTGTTTGCTGCTTGAGTATCTAAATATTAAAGTGAAGAGCACAGCATGTTCTAGATCTGTAATAGGGGAGTAGGTTTCATCCAGCATTCACTGGACGCTTTATGTGAGGTAACATTCTCAAACAGGAGAAGTGAAACATACACATGTGACAAATCTGATAGTATAAAGGGACTTTATCTGTTTGCCAATGATGTAGTGGTCGTCCAAAAAAGTCTGCCTACATGTCGCAATATTACAAATAACTTAAGTAATACATAAAGAGCAGATGTTTTTTTACATTCTGAGAACCTCAAGTGCACACAATGTACAACAGTGAACAAGGGAAGATGTCTTTTAGGAAGTCATGACACAAGGAAAATTAAGATTCATCAATACATTCAAGCATTAACTTGAATAAGGCTCAAATGCTGACAGAGGTGAAAAGGCTAAAGGTTTTAAAACACGTTTGCATTCTGTACAGGCTTCTGATTTACAACAAACACAGATATTTTACAACTAAACAATCTACTAAGTGACCAAAATGTAATTATGGTAAGGAATGAGGTAAAGATATTAGGAATTAGGAAACTTCTACACTTTGAACCTGTTTAACACTTACATTATAGAAATGTAATTGGTTTGACCAATACCTTTTGTGTTATTTTAGTCAAATTTTACAGGAATGCTAGTGGCAAAAAACAGTAAGGAAAGAGTATAAAATGTAATTTTAAGAAATTAAAATAGATTTAAAAAATGTTTGTATTGTTGTTGTTGTTTGTAGTAAAACCATGTTTCATTTTTGTAAGGGGGATCTTTGGCCAAGTGTATGAATTGACTTTAGGAGAGAAAGTGAGAGAAGCAGAAGGAAAATACTCACTCATTTCTCTCCAGGATGATGACATGTTCTTTTCCTTGCGCTTGGATTATGTATGACACCTTAAAAAAAAAAAAGGAAAAAAATGACAGAAACCATCAAATCGCTATAGTCTTTTACAGGTTAAGAAAACAAGCAGTACAAAGAGGATATAAAAAGGGCCACAATTCTTTTCTTGCTTTTTTAATGAATGAACCTAATAAGTGAAGGGCATTTTTGTTCGCACACTGTCCAATTGCTTCGGAGTAAAGCCCTGCTTCCCTTACTGGTTTATGTGGTGTCTTTCCCATCAGTGCTGACTTATTTTAGGCTTAGTACATTTGTGATGAAACCAAACAAACAGGATACTTTCATTTAGTCTGTATTTCTGAGAAAGCACTAAACCAATAAAACGCTTGTTTATTTCTGAGAAAAATACACATACAGGAAATGTATGAGGTTAGAGAGAGACACCGCTGTTTTTTGAACAGTTAGGAAAACATTTCTCCAAATGCAGTGACATTTGAATAATAGACAGCCAAGAAAATACCAGTGTCAAGGTCCAGTTAAGTATGAAAGACATCTTCAGAATAGTCCATCTGCCATCAGTGGTTTAACTGTAATGTTATGAAGCGGCGAGAATTATTTTTGTATGCCAATAGAATATTCTGACAATGTCTTTTATACTTTTCTGGGGTAATTGATTAATGACTATATATATATATATATATATATATATATTAATATGGAAAAAATGTTTAGTGTAAAAAGTTTATGTGTAGTGTAAACATCATTTCAGGGAAACCGGTGTGGTGAGTCTAACTGCTGTCAGGAAGTGGTGGATGTTTGAACATAGATTTTTCTTTGAACTCAATTTTACACCTGCCCTAACATGCCAAACATTCAAACAGACTCTTCCTCTTGCTCTTTGTCTCTCTCTAAGAGTATGGAAAGAGATACTGAGAGAAAACTGGATTTTCTTCTCTCTTTTTGAGTTTCAAAAGTCACTACATGGAAAAAAAAACCCAAACCCACCACAGAAATTGTCCCAGACAATGTTGTTTTTGTTAACTAAAACTAAAACCAGAACCATTGTTGTTAAAGTGGATGAAAGATCAAATAAATATAACAAATAAACTTTATTTAAATGAGAAATGTTGCCATGGCATCTAAACCGAAATGAAACAAGTATAAGCTGAAGTACAAAAAAATTACTAAAATAAAATAAATGTAAATAAAAGCTAAACATAAATAAAAAAAACTAATATATAATAATAAAAATAATAACTAAAAATGACAAAAGCATATGGAAAAATGTAACAATATAGTAATGAAAATTTAAGAAAATATAAAAATAAAAGCTAATTCTAAATACTAATAACTACTCTAATATTATATAAGTGGAGTAATAAATAAAGAAAAATATATATACACTAAAATGACAATGACAAAAGACAAAAACGATCAATGAAGTTTAGAAAGCATAATGGAGTGAATAAAAAATGTGTCTGTTTGTAGAAAGCAATCATATGGCTTCAAAAAGACTCATTGTTTGGCTTTTCATCCACTCCTTTTTAGTTTTTTTCTGGAAAACTGGTTGGACATTCTGCCTAAGAGTTCCTTTTGTGTTTCACAAAATAATAATTATAATAAAATTAAAATAATGTCTTAATCATCATAGCTTTATTACCATTCAGGAATTCAGGATAAAGTAACAAAAGTGCAGCAAATGGCCATTTTATGTCACAAACAAATAAACATGTTTTTCATTAAATAATGCTGAAACTTTTTTACAACAAACAGATTCAGTGTGAACGTTGCTTGTTTATGTCTATAGGTGTTGAGGGTTTCAAGGCTATGCCAGCACAAACACACTCTGTCATCGAGCAAACTTTGAGTAGCGGACTGTTTCTCAATGACACAGAGGTGAGAGGAGCGCTGTGTGTTTGTTTGTGCCATGCGTCTCTCAGCGTGGTTCTGGCAGAGATAGACTTTTAATAACTACGCCCACGCTGCTGGGCATGTGTGCCGGCCAGATGGTTCCTGTGCCATTATCTCTGAAGCACCGCTGGCTTAGATATGAGCAGATACAAAACCATTCACAAAAAATGGGAAAAGAGAGGACACGGGGAGAATGAGAGGGACCTGCTTAAGATCATAGTCACACAGTTAATGGCCAGTGAGTGGGAGCTCATGAAAAGATACAAGAAAAAAATCTATTAAGACTTTTTTAATGAAAAAAAAAATGACAGGATTTCAGCAGACTTTAAAACAGTTTAAGTTTACTTCTACTGAACTGACTATTATGTTAAATATAACTGCATTTTCTCTACTGCATACAGTATTTACACTTTTCAAAAACATATAATAGACAAATAAAAGTGTTTCTTTTTTTTTTTGTCTAGGCTTGATTTGAGTGTATGAGGTGCAGTCTATCGTGTTAATGCTTAATTTTGAAAAAAAAAAAAAAAAAATCCACATTTACTGTCCCTTCTCTGAGAAACACACTGATCGTTTGCTTCTTTTGTGAAGCCCCTCCCTCCGATATAGGCGATGGGCTCTGATTGGTTAGTGTAACGAAGTTCATAAGTGGGGAAGGAGGAGGCGAGAACCGGCGAACGTTTAAATCAAATTTTAATAACAAAATAAACACAAAGATACACTGTTATTTGTAAATGCTACTGCCTATGCTAGCTTTAAATATAAGTTTTTCTCCTGATTAAAGCTTTAATACAGCATGGCAACTGCACACTCATCCATGTTTAACGCTTCTCATAGCTATGTGAAAAAAAGTGCATAATGGGAACAGTTTATTGACGGGGCTGAGCTTTCACCCTTAAGCATAAATAAATTGGTGAAAAAAAAAAAACCTTTACAATAAAACTTCCATTCCCATCAGGTTCACAGAGAAAGTTATTAATTTTACAGTGTATGATGTAGCTGTCCATCAGTGTAAACAATGTGCAAATAATTAAACCAAGAAAAAAGTACATGATTTATAAAGTTATTGGCTTCTAAAGTAAGGAGTCGACTCTGAATCGCTGAAACGAGTCGTTTATAGATTTCAAATCTTTTGCCCATCTCTATGTACGTCACTAGGAACACTTTGCATAATAATCTCCACCTACCGTCTTGGGAGAAACAAAACTATGACCTGCCCCACCCCCACACACAGACGCTCTGGTTGGTGTGAGAGCATCATGTCGAGGAGACAGTGTGTTTTTAATTGTAAAGGCAAGTTTGTTTTATTTTCACTGCCAAAGAATGAAGATCAGAAGAACCAATGGCTAAAATTCATTTTCACCACAATACCAGAGCAGTACAACAAATCCCTTTTGTTGTGTTTTCAACATTTCACTGATGTGATTTTCAAAGCGTTTGGCCATAAAAGAGGGTTCATTACCAACTTCATTTAGAACAACGAGCATCTCCGAATCACAACGTGAAGTATGATTATGAAGTTATGTGTCTGTTTTCTCCCGAGCGTCTTATCAGTATGTGTGCTGTCTGCAGCCTGTCTGCGCTGATCGTCATGTACAAACACGTCATTAAAATGAAGTGTAACTCCGTGAATACTCAACGAAGAGACATGAGAGAGATATCTATAGACCCTTTTACAGTTGGTAAACAAGGTGACGTATTTGTGTGGGCGGGGCTTAGCTGGAGGCAGAAAGATTCCCCTCAACACTTGAACAAACGGTAGCTAGCTATGGAAGCATATGGGTAGCATTATTCAATTTGGGATGTAATATGCAAAATGACAA